>NC_057945.1:12518869-12676369 GCF_018555375.3 Anguilla rostrata | reverse complement strand
CCAGATTTACTCTACAGACTAGTAATGGCTCCTTCTAAAAAGGAAAAACAGTAAAAGACCAGCCATTGAAGCAATGTATGAGATGAGACTGCACCAGACACCATCGCGGTCAATTTTTTCATTTTTCTTTGCGATTAGTTAAATAAATGGTCTTTATCAGCCTGTGAATCAGGCTGTCCACATGTGATTTTCAGGTTGAGAACCGGATAAATAGTTTCCATAGGCCATGCATCATGCCGCATTGCTTCAGATTAAAAGTGATCACATAGCAAGTATGCAACTGTGTAAGCAATTCTATATCTAGGACATACTGTAATTGCTGTGACGCCAGGACAGGGGTACTATGTGTGTACTGTGAGTACTAAGTGGACTACCCAAGGACGAAAGTTTTTTTTTCTGGACCTGAAAGGCGATAAGAACAGCCGTGCAGGCTGTGTGGCTGAGGCCAGGGCTTACCAGATCAAGGCTTTGCAGTTTGAACCCGTAGACGGATCCTCTCCGACTGCTGTTCATGTAGTTTCCCAAGGCTAAAATAATCTGCAGTGAAAGAGAGAGCCGACAAGATGAAGCACACGACGTCTCAGCCACCGATAAATAAGGAGGGCGACGCGGAGAAGGAAGCCTTTCAGACGGAGGACCCGGCGAGGCCTGCGAGCCGTGACAGACCTACCTCCAGCATCCTTTTTAACTTCGGCGAGGACTTCACGGAGGCCGAGGCCGCGATGATGGCGTTGAGTTGCTGCAAAGGGAGAGAGGTCACCTCTTGAACATGCACCCCTGCCTGCCTGAGCATTAACGTCTTTCTCCTCTGGCGGGTACATTCGAACGATTTACCAGCACGACTCGCAGGGCTGACTGTGCCTGAGAGCTAGCTCAAGGAGGACTACCGTGTGGGGAGGAAGAGATTCTCCTCTTGTGTTCACTGTTTTCTCTCTCTCTCTCTCTCTCTCTTGCAATCCCCCTGTTTTGGAACTGGTCAACTGATTACACCAATTCATAGATTTGTTAGTAGCTTTTGTCATGGCTGGTCCTATTCGAATTCTACTTTGCTGTGTAATAAGTCAAGAAGTAAAGGCTAGTGAGAGGTGAGAGAGAGATAGATAGATAGAGAGGGACAGAGAGAGCGAGAGAGAGAGAGGGACAGAGAGAGCGAAAGCGAGAGAGAGAGAGGGAAAGACAGAGAGAGAGAGAGAGAGTGAGAGAGACAGTTGCAGCACAGAGTCACCGCAGCAGGGGGTTACCGGTGTGAGGAGGGTGACGTTGTCGGTGAAGTTGCCCACGAAGGTGATGATGCTCATGCGCTGGGTGAGGCGCTCGATCTTGTTGAAGAGCAGCATGAAGCGGTCCTCCTCGGCCAGCTGGTCCAGCGGCCGCCGCTCCCGCTCGTACTGCCGCAGCAGCTTGCTCTCCGCCTCCGTGGGCAGGAAGCGCATCAGGCACTCCACAAAGTCCACCGGCAGCGCCTTCAGGTCGAACCTGCGCGGGGGGGGACGAGGTCGCAGGGACGAGGACAAATTCAGTTTTTTCCTTAAAGACATCGACCCCCTTTACACCAAAGTTGCCAAAAGCTGCCAGTGTGTTACTGTTGTATGAAACAACCACGCTGTTTTGCTGTCGAGAACTAAAGTGTAAACCTTCTAATCCAATTTTCTAACCCCATTTTTCTCTATCCATCTCCCCAGAACTTACACCCTGCTCTTTGGGTCTGTAGAGTGCCCTCTTCACTTGGTGGGTACAGTATGAGGGTTGCATTCTACTGGTGGTCAGGGTAAGTGTGCATAATTCCTTTGGTAGATATGATGTGCACATAATGCTATTGGTGCGTGAAAATGAAGGGATGTAGACGTTTCAATAATAATCAGCCACAGAAAAGCTTGACTTTAAAATAAGATCGGATTGATTTTCTAATTCTAGAAAAAATCCTTTCTAATGTGTTACATTTTTAGCATATGGATGGAAATAATAAGAAAATATTTGTATTAAGAATGTGATAAATGGAAAATTTCACTTTAAAAAGGAGAGCTGACACTTATTTTGGGCCCCATGAAAAGATCTCACATTGGGCCCCACCACCCCAGAAGACTCTATGACTCCCATTAAGGCCATAACTACGACAGCATCTCAACAATGACTGATGCCGAAGTCACAGTACATGCGGTTTTATCCTCCAGAATAAATTATTGTCCTTTTCCCTGGTCCACCTAACAATACTCTTAAAACTCTTCAGCTTGTTCAAAATGCTGCGGCCAGAATCCTAACAAAAACCAGAAACCACGATCACAGAACTCCTATTTGGTCCTCCCTCCATCAGCTGCCAGTACAAGCTAGGGCTCATTTCAGTATACAGTCTTGCAGGGCTTGGCGCTGTTCTATTTCTCTGATCTTACTGCAGCATACACACCAGCACCCACCCTGCACTCCCCAAGACTCAGGCTACTTGCCACTCCCCACATTCAATAAACAATCAGCTGGGAGCAGAGCAACCCGATACCCCGCTCCCCCCCTCTGGAATGCTCTTCCCACATCAATTAGGCATGCTGGTTCTGTTAAGTCACACCGTTTCTCAATCTCGTACAGCCCAACATGACTGGTTTCATCTACCGGAGACACCTTAAATGAGTGTTTTTATTAATGTTGTTGTTTTTTGTGGTTGTTATGTCGAGGCTCACTTTCTGTGTTGTTTTCTATCTTTCATTTCGTTTGAAATGTACAGTGTGCTGAGACATCCACGCAATTTAAATAAATGACCTGACTTATGTTCTAATATTCTTTGAGGGCCCCTGTCAGTCAGAGCCCTTGGAATCATCCTAACTGCCCCCCACTAAAAGACATTTTTGAAGCATTGCTACAAAGTTGATTTTCCTCCATCACGTGCCTTACTACAATGTTATAAAAAGCTGCAGCGATTTTCCATTTGACCAACTACATAAACGCAGTAACAGACCCCAGCCCATAGAGGGCGGTACGCACGTCTGAATGGCTCTGCAGATCTCCTCCGTGCTCTTGCCGGCCTTGCGCAGGGTGATGGCCAGGTTCTTGGAGCGGTTGATGTCCAGCAGGGTCACCTTGTTGGCTGCCTTCTGCAGGGCCTTGGTTTTGGGGCCGGACAGGTCAATGACCGGGCCCTGGGCTCTGGTCTTAAAGAGCTCCTCAAACTTCTCCAGGTCCAGCTCCTGCCATCAGAAAGAGGGTCTTTTGTTATGCACACACACATACATACATACAAACACACACACACACACACACATACATACAAACACACACACACACATACAAACCCACCTATGCGCATGCAAACACGCAGGCACAGATATGCATACATGTAAAACACACACATACACTCACTGACACAAAGACCCATACATCCACACACACAGACCTCTACTTGCTAAAACTATAATGCCACATTTGAACAATCACATATGCACACACACGACCACACACACACACACACACATTCGTACATACACACACACACACACACATTCGTACATACACACACAAGTGCGTACACACACACACACAACCACAAACACACACGCACACCACAGCAAATGTTATGAGCCAATACACGGGAGAGCTGTGCAGGGTAGCAGTGACGTGTTGCGTCACACAGGTGTGCAGGCCGCCTCGTACCTCCAGGACTCGCTCGTCGTCGATCTCGTTGAACACGGTCCCGTTGATCTGGTTGGGCTTGAGCGCGGTCCAGTTGAACACCGGCAGCCGGAATTTAGTCTTTATCGGCTTCTTAATCCTGATGGCTGCAAATCAACAAGGGTCCAAGTTTCCGTCAGGACCTCAGCTCCTGGTTATCACTGAGATACCCGAGACACCATAATCTGTGCTCCTCTCTGTATGAGGAGTCACATGTTTATCACTGAAATGCCTGTTTACTTCAAAACAACACTCTTCTCAGTTTAAGTTGTTAGGTATCATATATCTTTCACTAAAATAACTTCTCAGTTACAGTAACATTACTCTCTGTTATAGGTTTCAGGTACTGATTTTCTTTCTCTTTCTCCCTTAGAAACACCAGTTCTAAACTCAAGAATAGGGGTGTGCAGAGACGTCATCATCTGCATCTTTATCTGTTCAACCAACAAAATTATCTGTCTGTGTATTTGTATTCGGATAGAAGACCAGAAGTGGGCGTGGTTTATACCAGAAGTCAAGTTAAATCGTATTTCTAACCTAATATTCATTGGCAATGCAATTGTTGTGCCTTCAAAGCATCAAATTGATTTAACCCTCCTGTTCTGTTCATTTTTTAGGTACAGCAAAAATGTTCCCGGGTCAATCCCCATACAGGGGGGGTTTGCAAATACATGAAATGAACCATTTTCATTTAAAATGTTGATTACACTAATTAAGGCCAGTAGAAGAAGTTTCATACTGAAAAAATAATTTTAAGTATTTTTCCTAGATTTTCAAACTTTAAAAAGGGTCAATTTGACCCGCAACATAACAGGAGGGTTAATATTGGCATATAATTATGAAATATATTTCCACATCCTCATACTGTACTTTTCATCTCTCTCTCTCTCTCTTTTTAGGCTATTTTTATTTTGAACTAAATTAAGTTTTATGAACTGTCTGAACCCCACCCCCTTTGATTTTAGAACTGTTAAAAGGCCAAGGTGTCCCTTTACTGAGAAATAACTTGTTGTGAGGTAATAAAAAAAAAAAATAATTTTTAAAACCTGGACTGGAGGAAAAAAACTGGACTGGAAGAAAAAAAAACCTGGACTGGGCGGAAAAAAAAACTGGACTGGAAGAAAAAAAAACCTGGACTGGGCGAAAAAAAAAACTGGACTGGAAGAAAAAAAAACTGGACTGGAAGAAAAAAAAACCTGGACTGGGCGAAAAAAAAAAACTGGACTGGAAGAAAAAAAAACTGGACTGGAAGAAAAAAAAACCTGGACTGGAAGAAAGAAAAAAAACCTGGACTGGAAGAAAAAAAATTGTACTGGAAGAAAAGAAAACCTGGACTGGAAGAAATAAAAACCTGGACTGGAAGAAAAAAAACTGGACTGGAAGAAAAAAAACGAGCCTGGATGAAAAAAATACGGAGCCCTCTAAGAGTCATGGTGGGGTTTTTTTTTTAGCTACTTTTTGCGCAATGCTTTTGCACTACCTTGCAACGTTTTACATTCACAACAGTTACACGCAGGCTACCTTTCCGTGCAACTCTGGTAATTGATCCTGGCTCTACATTTTGGACAGTGTACTGGCATGCGCCCTTTTGTAATGTCTAATGTGGATAAAAACGGAATTTCATCGCTTGCAGTGATTTGTTAACGTCGTTTTGTTAAGGGTGTTATGTAAGGAATAAACATGACAGCCTGTCCCGTTATTGGAAATTATGCAATGTCTTGGATGAATACACCCAAGGGTGGGAATTATTTAAGCAATACATCACAATAGGCTGTGGTATATGGTTATTATATCACTGCTAAGGAGTGTTGTTCGGCCAGTGAGACAGAGCTCCATCAGGGAGCTCACTCATAGGCAGTTTGAAACTCAATAAAACTTTATCGAGGAACAAAACAGAAAGTAAGACAATCCTCAAATTTGGACTTTGACATAGTGCCCAGCAGAGAAGCCCCCCTGTAGAACACCGCTGGTTCGCTCAAGGTAACATATAAAACTAAACTAAAAGCAACAAACACAATTCAGCTAGCACAAGAACACATATTTACACACGATAAATTCACTTTTTAAATGTATTTACAATTTACAGTCCCACACAAACTATTTACAAAAGTCCACGCAACGTGCATTCTGGGAGCTGCCGGCGCAGCCTGCCGGAACAGCCCCCGGACGTCACACTATCATAAAGCTAGCTGGCAAACCCGTTTCAGAGGGTTTTCCAATAATGGGACAGCCCGTCGTGGTTTATTCCCTACATGTACGACGGGGTGGTGATGCGGCCGAGGCGAAGCTGAGGGTTGCTTTACCGGCCCCGAAGTACATTATTTTCCAATAACGGGACAGCCCGGAGGGGTTTATTCCACTTAAACAACGGGTTACCAACAATGACTATATATGGTTACTTCTATATTTATTGATTTTTTATAGATTTATATAGTCACGAGGCAGCTGCTATGTGCCGGAGTTCCAGATACTCTCTCTCTGCCCATGTAACGTTAGATAGAGGCTATGAGAACTCGAAATGGAGCTGACTTTTTTCCCCCCGAATCCAAATAATAACGAGCAACTTCGGGTAGAAGAAATATCTGTTTCCATCGCATTATTCATGCTTTCCTGAATACAGTATTCAGATTCAAATACATCCCTACTCAAAAATATCACTGAAATGGATTTTCGCATTATTGCGGCTAGTTGAGATACATTGTCACTGATACTGATCGCAGATCGCTGGTGGCCATCCTACTCAACACTGGCGAAAGCCAGTAGACACTAAGAGAACTGTATCCATACCAACAGCGCTCACCTGATAGGCCAAAGCTGAGAATGACAGACGGGGATGTTCCTGGCAGAGGTGGGGCCAGGGGTGGAGGGGGCGGAACTGGCATGAACTCCCCTGCGTGAATGAAAGATAAAAACATTCTGAAAACTGAGTAGGGCTCTTCTGGAATAAGCACGATGACAACATATTTGGAATATCAAAATATGACGAACTGTTTGTGAAAGGTACTAAAAACAGTGTGAACATTGCTCAGTTTTTAAATGAGACCATTTAAAGACTGCTTTCTGCAGTGTGTATTTCTTATTCATGTGTAATGTGGTGGGTGATGTGTCGTACAGAATTTATGGTCTGTTACACACGTTTCTAGATTTGGTTGAAGATTTGAAGGTGAAGCTATGCCAGAACATCAATGCAAGTGTTGGGTCTTTCACTGGATCCACAAGGGTCTTTCTTTGAGTAGAGGGTCTCTTCCTCTTTTGTATGTTCTTTCATCCTGGATTGCACTTTTTTCTTCTTGCAAGTGTACCTAATCCTTCCTTTATTGCCCATATTCTGCACAGAATCAGAATAACATATATCCATCCATCCATCCATCCATCGGTTTTCTTAAGCTGCTTGTTCCTGGTCAGGGTCATAGAGGCCACTCCACAAAGAGCATCGCAGCAGACGGACGCTGTGGAATAAGGCCGGACCCACACGCTCTTTCCTGACTCGCGAAGCCAGGCCGTTTCCTCCCCGGTGAGAACTCTCAGCGGCTGCACAGTCTGAGGAAACTCCCTTTCCCCTTTCCTGTCTGAGATGGCACGGCCCAGCCCCAGGACATCTGCCGTCCTCACAACCTCACAACCACATAAAGGTCCTCACAACCTCACAACCACATAAAGGTCCTCACAACCTCACAACCACATAAAGGTCCTCACAACCTACTCAGGATCACCGACCGTGCCTCTTAACACACCGTGGTCCTGCCTGCACTGGCTCCAGCAGCTCTGAAAGTTCGCTCTGGCCTACGAGCCAACCCTACTTCACGAGCCACAGTTACTACAGCAGTATTTCCGAACGGCACTTTTCTGTCGACTTACTTCCCGTTAACCCTTTGGGCGTGATCAATACCTTCTGGTTAACGGACTCGCTTTGCTACAGCTGCAGCTGCAGCTACGGCCATGCAGCACAGTGAGAGAACCATGGCAACACCCTGGCTGAAAAAGTGCACACACCCATGTATGGCTTCTCTGAAAGGCTCCGTTGCTGGCCCCAGTGAAAGACTGTCAAATTCAAGAGACATTTTGTGTGTTTAGTCCACTGAACAGTTACATGTACATTATTCTGTCATGTCTAAGGAGTGGGTTATGTGTCTTCGTCAAAAGCGTCTGGGTGTATATATGGGTGGAGCAGTGCAGTACCTGAGCTAGAGGGTAAGGGCGGGGGTGGAGGGGGCGGCGGAGGCGGCGGAGGCGGGGGCTCCAGGTCCGCGGAGGGGTCCGCCCCGAGCCCCTCCGGCCCAAGCAGCTCTGGCGCTCCCGTGACTCCTCCCACAGTCCCGCACACGGCGCCGCCGCCGCCGCCGCCGCCGCCCCCCAGGGCCTCGCAGCCACCCCCCCTCAGCACGCCGACGCTCCCCTGCTGCTCCAGCTCCCGCAGCCGCTTCTCCAGGTCGGCCCGCCGCCGGAACGCCGCGTCCTTCTCCTCGATCATCCGCCGCAGCGTGTTCACCTGCGAGCTGGTCGACTCGTACGTCTCCTGCTCGGCCACCGGGGGGCGCCGTGGAACACAGTTGTTTGAGTCCATTGCAATGATATAATAGCAACGTACAATGACAGACCCTCCAGCTCTAATCAGCAGACATCCAATTTCACTAAAAATAAGAACTTGTTAACAATATAATAATGAGGCCACCTGATATATTTCAATAATGCTATTCATGTTCAAGGGCACACAGTTCATCTCTGACAAAATATGGAAAATTAACATTGCTATGCAATCCACAACAGCTTGATACAATGCAACAGATGTACAATACACATACAGCAAAACATCTAACTGGAAATCTAGTCTGTTAAACTTTAGAAAGTTGCACACTCAGTGTTGGTACACTTAACTCAAAAAGCACACTCAATGTTGGCCATAATGATGCTGGTCCTCATCCTACAGATGAGCTTTTTCAGAGAACAAGCCCTTTGACCCCACCTTTATGGCCACCAGGTCCTTGTCTTTCTGTAGGAGCTGCTTCTCCAGCTCGGCCACCTTCGTCATGGTCTCATTCTCCACCTCCAGCAGCTTCTCCGTCACCTGCCAGGGAGATCAGGAGGGTCACAGAGAGCCAGGGAGGGAGGGAGGGAGGGAGGAAGGGAGCGAGGGAGGGGTCGGAGAGGCCCGAAGAAAATAGAGGACAGGTTGAGAGGATGGATAGAAAGAAAACAAACAGCAGAGACCGGAGAAAGAGAAAACAGGAAGAGCGAGAGGGAGGACCGATCCCACAGACAGATACGCAACTGTCTATTTCAGCTCCACGCCCCTTCTCTCTTGCCTTCTCTCTCTTTCGCTCTCTCACTCCGTCCTTCCATCAACAACAGCTTGAAGAAATGGGAGAGTCCCATCGGCATGACGCAGCAAGCGATACGGACAGTCCAGCTTTCTGCTTTCTGGATTTTGGGAGAGGCTTCAAATGCCGCAAGGCTTTTTAGGCGACCCTGTGGCTTCCCTCCCTCGTAATTCCTGAGCCCTGACACCAAAGAGCCTGTTTTTGTCCGTTCCCCTGGTGGCGCGTGTCAGGGGCGACCTTTCGGGCTACGGTGTTCCAGCGGAATGCAGCAGTGCGGCGTGGGCCGCAGGAGGACTGGACGGCGTAAAAGAGCAGGAGGGGCAAGAATCAAACGCATTGTTTATCCAGCCGGGGTGTGTACAGCCGAGCTGGAGTACTGCTGGAAGGATGGTTGGCACGGCGACTGACACCAGCGTTGACATGTGTAGTTCCCGGCACCGCCACACGGGGCTCTCTACCTATCTCTCCTTTACAGTTGCAGTTTTGCAGAACTGATTAAAAATGATTTAATCATTTTAATTAATTTAAAAATTAATTTCTTTTACATCATTATATACACTACACAGCCAAAAGTATGTGGACACCTGACATCGAACATTTCATGGAAAATTGTGGGCGTTAATAAGGAGTTGGCCCACCCTTTGCTGCTATAACAACCTCCACTCTTCTGGGAAGGCTTTATACTAGATGTCGGAGCATTGCTGCAGGGATTTGCTTCCATTCAGCCAGTAGAGCATTAGTGTGGTCGGGCACTGATTGGGCGATTAGGCCTGCCTCACAGTTGGCTTTCCAATTGATCCCAATGGTGTTGGAGGGGATTGAGGTCAGGGTTCTGTGCAGGCCAGTCAAGTTCTTCCACACGGTTTTTGACACATCCATTTCCATATGCACCTTGCTGTGTGCCCAGTGGCCTTGTCATGCTGAAACAGGAAATGGCCTTCTCCAAACTGCTGCCACAAAGTTGGAAGCACAGAATTGTTCAGATTTACCTAGCCCAAACCATGAAAAACAACCTCAGACCAAGGGGTGTCCAGATATTTTTGTTCATATAGTGCAACAGGTGTCCAGCCCCTTCCAGCTTATGTTTTAGCTTTGCATTTAATATATTGAAGCAGATACTTTCATATAATCAATGCTTTTCACTGCTTTTATCTCACCGTGGGCCTTAAATGAAATAATTTTAAGGTACAAACAGAAAGGACAGCTGGGATCCATGGCAGGTGAAAACTGGTAAAAGGTAAAAGTTCATAAATATATTCTTTCAGCATCAAAAACAAATTCTTTCATCGCAATAAGAAAAAGCCAATAATAAGCCTATATACCTTTGTGGCCATCTCTAGTTCATTCAGGTTTAATTTATCCAGTAGAGGACAGTATAAGATGTCCAACAATGTATGAATGTCACATTGGATGTATGGAACAACAATTGAGAGCATGTTCAGGTGCATTGTCACATTGTACGCATTCAGCCAGTGCTAGCAGGAAAAGACATGCACCCGGTGAGGTGTAATTGTTGCGTTCCTTCATTTTTTTGGAAAACATTATTAATCTTGGGAACTTCTCAGCATGGCTGAGGCATATCCTTGCCCAGCGAATATGGATTTGTGGAGTGAGCTGGAAGAGGAGAGAGAGGGAGGTTCCTCCGAGCCCAACAGCACTGAAGATTACATACTGTAGAGTAAAATTATAAAAAATTACTGAGTGCAGAGTACAGAAAAAAGTGGTTTTATTGAAGTACAGGAGTGTGTGATTACAAATTTAGATGTGCATACCAAAGTGTGTTATAATGCTTTTGCATCATGTCATTTGTTCCTATTCCAACATTTCTATCAGGGCTCTGTTGAAAAATGGACAAATTTAAATGCAAATAGCATTTTATTCATTTTTGGAGAGGTTATTTTTCATTAAAGTGTGAAGAGTCTAAGCATTAATACAGTATATGGGATATAGCGCTACACCTTGAATAAATGACAGAAAAAGGTAATAGTTTAAGAGAATGTTATTGTTAGATCCTATGCTTCGCCTGCGTCTAATTTCAAGGCTATTGGGCTTTAAGGACTTAAAATACATAAGGATATTCCTAGTTTGACCTCCAAAATGAGAAAGAAATTGGACAAACACTAATATTGGACTAAAGTTGGACTAACACTGGACTAACAATAATCCTATTTCTTATTATAATTTTGTGAAGTGATGAAATTTTTAAGAGAGAACATTAGGAACCTACCTGCATTAGTCAATGCCGCTGTAGCGACCAGCCGCTGCACTAGCATTTGTGTGTTGCAGTAAATGAATGATGAACATCAGCACGGCTGTGAGTGGCAGTGGGCTATCTTACGTGAGACAGATGGTCCTCCAGCTCCTCCACCTTCTCCAGGGCCACGTTCTTGGTCTCCGCGTCCTCCAGCAGCCCCCCGACGTCGAACACGTTGTCCAGGTACGCCTGGATCTGCACCTGGAGCTTGTCGCTCTCCGTGTGTCTGGACTTCTGCAGGGGAGGAAACGCACTCAAACTCAGCACTGCTCCATTATTCATCCAATTACGTCTCGAAATGAAACATAGCCCAAGTGTTTCGTATGTTTGCAGTGTTGGTCTGGTAACAGAAAACGTGTACTTTAGTGATAACAATGTTGGTTTGAATGGAATTTTATAAGGAAGATTTTAACAATTTTACATTGTTACAGTGTGGGGTTGTTAAAGGTGAAGAGATATTTTGCATTGTCGCAGTGTGGGGTTGTTAAAGGTAAAGATATATTTTACATTAGTGTGTTTGGTTCATAAAGTTGAAGATGCTTTTTACATGTTACAGTGTTGGGTTGATAAAGTTTAAGATTCATTTTACATTATTATAGTGTTGGGTTAGTAAAGGTGGATACGTATTTAACATTATTACACTGTTGGGTTAGTAACAACAAAGATGTACTTTACATTACTGCAGTGTCGAATTATTAAAGGTGAAAATGTATTTTAAATTTTTACAGTGTTGGGTTAGTAAAGTTGAAGATGAATTTTACATTATTATAATGTTGGCTTAGTAAAGATGAAGATGCATTTTTCATTGTTACGGTATCGGTTTGACGCTGTGCATAGACACCGCACCTCCAGGAAGTCGTCCAGCCCCAGCTTGGTGAACTCGTACTGCAGGTGCACGCGGAAGTTCATGTCCTCCACCGAGTGGACCACGATGTTGATGAACTGCATGCAGGCCACCTGGGGACACACGGAACTCACGTGAGGGTTCAAGCGCGCCCCAGACCGGCTGGCCGAAAGCGCACGGGTCCCAGGCGCCCCTCACCATGAAATCGATGTTCCCGTCTTCGCCGCGGAAGTACTCCATCAGTTTCTCGAAGCGGTGCTTCTCCTTGCACACCTGAGGGAGGACACCGTCGACACAACAATGTTATGATGCAGGGCTGGCCAGCTGGGCAGCGATGCAGCTACTGTAGGCGTCAAGCTGTTTAATTTATTTTACCATCACACGTACACAGTGTGAAAGATGATGGCGTGGCAGGCATTTGTGGTGTTACCACAGTGTGGCACTGCAGAGCACTGAAGCGCAATTTACTTTTGGACCCTTCTATGTGTTCCTCTTAGTCACAGACAAAACAAAATTACAGACCAACACCATATTAAACAGAAAAGAAGCTAGAAATGAGAGAACGTTTCATTTCCCATTTCTTTGCTATTCATTTTCTCCCCCTGATTTCAAACGTACGATGGCAGCCCTCAGCCGCATCCTCTGCTGATCTGGCAGGTCACACACTAGCACAAGGCTTGTCTAGCTGCCGCTTTAAGCTGCATAGTCACCACACCAAAGGACTACACCTCTGGTTCCCCGTCATCCAGAGCGGTAGTCGGGTGAAAAAGGGGGATAACCTTTTGCACAGTAACAGTGAGATGGATGCATGTAAGTTTACAAACTCCCCATCTGAGTATTAAACCTTAAACCAGCAGGACTGTTTCAATTCTTTGTTCTGGGTGGGGTGCCACCAGGGAATTTGGGCCCCATGAAAACATCTCACATTGGTCCCCACCATCCCCAGGCCATCCCATCCCTGCACAATTACAGCACAATTTCTTGAGGGCCCCTGTTAGTCAGGGCCCTTGGAATCAGCCTAACATGCCCCCCCCAATACGACGCCCCTGTGTTCTGGTCAGACAGTGGATCAACACTGAGTGTGCAGCTTCTCAGGACCACTTGACTGCTGTCTGAGTTCCCCAGTGCATAATCCAGCGGAGCCTGACATTACCGTCGGCCCACACCGTCCCTGCAAGACGCAGAGTTACTATTTGCGACACAGCTTGTTCCTAATTATGGGAATTCATGGGAAGAGAGAAAAATGAAAATAAGGAGGGAGAGCGAGCCAGCTGTAGCCAGACTCCCACACACTGAGGAGAGAGCGAGTGAGAGAGAGACAGACAGAGAGAGCGAGAGAGAGAGAGAGAAACTGAGAGAGAGAGAAAATAAACAAACCATTTTCTACACAAAAACAGAAAGCAGTTCAGGCTCCGGGCAGCCATTTTCTTCTTGTGGGAAGAAAGCACAATGTCCTGCATTGTACATCAAAAAAGCACCTAACTTTCCACAGGGCATTCTGCATTTTGACTCCATATTCCAGTCCAAGCCAAACTAGCAATATGAAGATGACGCATTCAGAAACCATGCCTCTGCTTACCAGTGTGCTATATCTGTCTACGATTATGGGAGAAACACTTTCCACAAAGTACTTTAAGAGTTGTATCATTTATTTCTACATGTGAAATGAATCAGTTCAAGGAAACTTGAACTTCTCTGATGTGCTTCTCTGATGACTGTTATGTGCCCCCCCTCCCCCTTGCTTAACTAATAAGCTTAGCTGTTGTATGGCTGTTCATGTTGAATGTGAATGTGACTGCTCTGTTACAGATATGTTTTATATTGTTGAAGGCAAGTAGTACCAAGACAGTAACTTCTGAATAAAGGGTTTTTAACGTAAGATGGGAGTGCCTTGGTCTTCTTGGCTGTTTTCGGTTATGCTTCCTAAATGCAAAATTAAGCCAGGCTTAACTGTGTCGTTTGACCTGGCTCACAGTAACAATGCAGGGGAGAGGGCAGCACTACAGTTAAGTGTGGAGTTAAGCCAGGCTTTACTGTGTTTACGATGTGGTTCTGTAGTCAAACTCCCACACTCTGGGAAAAGACAGGGAAAGAAAAAAACAAAATAAACTGCCATTTCCGGCACAAAAACAAAAACCAGCCCAGGCTCAATTTGTTTTCCCGAGAGAAGAAAAAACACACTGTCCTGTATTACACACCAAAAATGCATGAAGGAATCAGGCTCCCAGAAACAAAAATGCGGAGGGTGGGGGTGGGGGGGTGGGGGGGGGAGTCAAGCCAGGCTAAACAGTTAAGCTTTACCTCTTTGAAGTTGTCGAAGGCAGACAGGATAATCTCGTGGCCCCCCCTCACTAGGCACACTGCGGCCAGAAGCTCCAGGACAAGGGCTTTAGTCCTGAAAGCAAAGGGATGGACACGAGGAATCCCGCATTAACAGGGGAGATACACACAGGGAAGCCGAAACAAAAATCAGCCCAACTACCAGTCAGCTGTTCACCAACCGTGTTATTCCTGCCATTTGACTTTGCCCAAATAAGTTAAACGGCCGTAAGATCACACTCAGTATGGGCTCACAGAGGGCTTGAACCTCAGAAAAAATTGGGCCTATACTGTTGTTCTTTCACCCTCATTATACACGCTGATATGTTGTCAGCTGCTCTGGATAAGAGCATCTCCTAAATTAATAATAACAATACATATTAAATTAATAAATAATAAATGTGCAGATGATGCTAAATCTATTTTTATTTAACCCTTACCTGCGGCAGGTTAAAATTATTCCAGCTGTTATTCCAATTTAACCCACAATTCAGTTCAGTTCAGTTCAGTTAAATTTGGTATGGCAGGATGCTGTTCGCTTACCTGGAGCTTTTATTGTTCAAACTAAGGGCAATTTCGTTGACGGCGTGAGCGTGTGACATGACCATGTTGAAGCCGTACTACAAAGGATAGAAGAGAGAAGACATTAAAATGGACCCCGAGACTAACAAACACTTCTTTATGCCTTTTCCCTCCCTTATCTCCTATTTTGGCATTCGCTCATTGCAACCTCCGCTGTCGACTCGGGAGGGCAAAGAGACGACCGTGCGCTCTCCTCTGAACCACATGATGTCACCCCCGCTATTTTTCACACTGCGGTCGAAAAGTCAGGGGGGAGACCACGGGGGCCATCCGTGCCCCGGAACAGTGCCCTGTTAGGATGAGCCACTCAGCATTCCTGACGCACGCTTATCATTAAAAACACGATTGTAAAAAACTTGGGAAAAACCCAAGATGAACTTATTTGTTGAATAAAAAAAGCCTGCGAAAATACTGTAAATTAATATATAATGCACCAGAATGCAGGTTTCTCGGCTTGGTGTAACAACCAGCCAGTTATTTTTATGGGAAGAAAAATGACTTGAAAATGGGACAACTGTTGTTGTAATGCCATTCCCTCGCACTAGAGGGCGTCGCACGAGAATGGACAGTTCCGGCGTGTGTGATTTACAGCCACGAGGCTGCGGTCGGGGCGGGGGGGATACCTGATAGTTCATCACGGCGCGGAGACACATGATGCAGACGTGCACGTCGTCCTTCTGGCTGACCAGACGGGAGTTCTTGAGGGTTTTGCTGCTGGTGAAAGTGTTGTAGCTGGAACGAGAGCGCAAAGTGAGATCAACAACACGCCCTCTCGTGAAAGATGCTGACCACAATTATTTTGGCCACTGATTGCATGACAGGGGGTTTGACAATGAAAATTAAAAACATGGAGATGATTGAGAAACCTCTGGATTGCAAGTGCACCAGGACTGATTCTCAGTCGGTGGAAAACTGTAACGATGACCTGTGAGGCACTTGAAAAATCAAAGTGACGCAGAACTGTGACTTGACTTGGACCTGCACTCTAAAATAATTCCAAAAAACCTACACTTCGAACTTTCAAAAGGGAACATTTTCCCATAATTCCACTTTAAATCCAACTGCATGTAAATATGAAGGCCACTACAATGGCTCAAGTCATATTATTTTTCCATTACACTTCAGTGTATCCACATGGGGTCTGTAATATATTACGTGGTCATGCAAATTATTATATTGCCATGTATTGTTACATCATCATCTGAAGTAATCAGGGCTTGCAGTTGTATCGTTTTTGACGGGGGCATTGTGTCTCTGCAGGCAGTGACCAGAGGGATGAGGAGGGTGAAGATGGGGAAATGGCTCTGAAGGCTTTCTGGCGGTGGGCGGCCGCACGCGCTCACGCGGGGAGGCGGAGCCTGGCTCCTGACCCCCTGCGGTCTCCCGGTCACAGCTGCCCACAGCCTGCACACTGCTCATCCCTCTCACTGTCCGTCTGCCTGTCTGTCTGTCTGTGCGGAAGGGGTCCCCAGCCCTGGGTCCCCAACCCCGGGCTAATCCGCTCCTGGAGAACAGTAGCGCCTCTTGCTTTTTTTGTTTTTACCTTCAAATCGGCAACCAATTCAGACCCCAAGAAATGAGGTTAAACGAGGTAGCTGTTAATCAGCTAAATTTAATGTATCAATAAACCGCTGATTATCGATGAAAACCAACTGACCCATAGCTTTCCAGGTCCAGGGCTGAACCCCTGTTGTACAGACTACAGGTCCACCAGGCCTGGATATCTGTAAAGCCTACAGGTCATTATGTAACAGGGCTAGGTCTGTGGAGCACATCGAATGCTTATCCACCATGCACTACAGACACTACATACATAAATAGCTATAGAACTGCCCATTTTCATATATACTGTTCACAAAACCCTAACTGAATACAGGGAGTTGGAAATTTTCCCAAGACTATAAACATTACATGCTGCGCAACCGTTTCCTGTTTTTATAACTTGTAACAGAGTTACTGCATTGTCCCCAACACACAAAGGAATAAATAAATACGGATTTGCATTCCATAATAATATTTGGAATAGAATGAAGCATGCAGAACAGCAAAATAACATTCCCTCTACAGCAAGAGCTGTATCTCACATTCAAATATCTTTACATTGTGGTCATTTATGACACACAGATCCTGTTCATATGGTGATATCCAAGAGCCAGTTTGAGTGCCATGCAGCGACTGAGAGCAAGATCCTGATGTACAGCCCCAGATGGGCATTTTTTCCAGTTACAGAAATATGCAAAAGCATGGGGACAGTGAGACAATTCTAGTAGTTTTGGCTCTGCATTCCAGCACATTGGATTTGAAATAAAAAATGAATATGAGGTTAAAGTGCAGACTGTCAGTTTTTAATTTGAGGGTATTTATATCCATACTGGGTGATCCGCGTAGTCCTCATGATCACTGTTTAATTTCTAATCTGATATGCAGGAGTACAGAGCCAAAACTGTGTCACTGTCCCATTACTTTTGCATTTAACTGCATGCTTCTCCACAGACTAACTACAGTATGTCTTGCACACGTTTCAGATTGCTGGAAATTAAATTCCATCTTCATATGTTGGTTTAGAAGATGGTTTCTCTCTTTTTTTAAAAAGTGGTATATTTAACAAGAAATAAAAGTGTAATGCATAGATCCATCTGTTTGCTCTTCTAACTACATTATAGCAGATATACTGAGATGCAGGGTCATTGCTGTTATTTAATAGCCATTATAAAAGTACTACAGCTTACTGTGTTCTTGAAGACCTACTGTGCTTGTATTACTCACTGTAAATAAGAGCAACTGCTAAATGAAAATGAAGTACTGGGTATGCATAAGCCCTGTTATATCACTGCATATGCAGGTACCGGAAGAGGGAACCTTCTGCAAAGACATTTTAAGATCTGCGGCCCGTGCCAAAGGCATCCCCCCTCTCAGACAGCTGGGAAACTTCACACTCAGATGCCACTGTACTGGTCATGTTGGTACCTAGGTTGGTACCTAAGTTGGACATTTAAAGACGCAAATATGGTCACCAACAGAAGTTTGGTCTGAAGGCAGCGGGATCGCAATTTGGGCCTCCAGAAGCTCCTGGAACTCCAGAACGCCATCTAGAAGGGCCGAGAGGGCGGGTCCACAGCGCGAGGGGCGGGTCTGTTAAAGGGGGGGAGGGTCAGGGGGTCGGGAGCAGAAGCGCGGAGCCAGCAGGGGGCAGCGGTACGTACCGGTGGGCGGACTGACGCGCGGACTGAGCCAGCGCGCTGAGGAAAGGCTGCCCGGCGCACTGGTGCAGATCCTCGATGGACCTGCTCCACGACTTCGCCTTGTCCAGAGCCCCCTCCTCCCCACTCTCCTGCCCCTCAAAATCCAACCTGCGGCCGGCGGACAGACACACAGATACAGGTCCACGGGCGGGACAAGGGGAGGGGGGGGGGGCAGTTTTAGCACCACATGGCACAGCTCAGCGAGGTGCCGCACCAGCTGGCACACAGCAGGCGAAGGGCAAAGCCACACAGCACACAGCACAGCTGCCAAGCAGGCCGCGAGGCACGCGAGCACATCCAGGGGGGGCTGCCTTGCGCTCATTAGCAGCAAACACTGAGGGACCTCAGGGGTTATGTCACTGCGCGTTGCCGTGGCGACCCTTTATTTTCTACCCACTGTTTAACCAGGTAGCCACAACTGAGAATTCAAATCTCATCTGCAGTCGCAACGTGGGGAATCAACAATAGGGAATACAGTGATTTGTGCAGCCAATCAGATATCAAATGTAAGGGGACATGACTACGTTAGGCCAAATGTAGAGGCACTCTTATGGGAATTTGACCGGGGCAGTTAACACCCCTACTATTTCGATAAAAGTACCATGGTCACCGCAGTTCAATTCTAATTTCAGTTATGCTGGCTCGTTTGAGACGTCTGTGTCCTTGAAGCCCGAGTAAGTTTTGAGCGTCGCCTTGGAGACAGCAAAAACTCACATGACAGCGCACTGGGCGAAGGAAAGGTACTCCACCAGGACATCCAGCCCTCTGTTCTCGTCATTGAGGAACTCCCGAACCCACCTAGGAAGAGAGGAGAAGAAAAGAGAGACTGAGAGAAAATACAGGAAGAAATGGGTAAGGGGTAGTGGAGGGTGGACTGCAATAAAACAAGAGGCCATAGGAGGAAATTAGTCACAGGAAAAATTCAGACTAAAATTTTATTTTCCACACTGAGTTGTTACCACATGGATTATCTTGCCAGAGCATGGAGTAGTATTAGAGACACCTGATTCTTTGATTGACCATGATTAGTTAATTGGTGTAATCAGGTGTCTTAGTACTGGGCTTAAACTCAAGCCTGCACCCACACTGGCCCAGAGTGGGTTGGATAAGACTGGATACCCCTGCTCTAGACAGCAGTAAAAATGTCAAATCCCAGACCAGGGCTGCCCAACCCAGCTCCTGGAGATCTACCGTCCTGCAGGTTATCATTCCAACCCTGATTTGACACACCTGATTCTACTAATTAGCAGCTCACTGAGATCTCTAGCTGTTGAATGGGGTGTACTTTTGTTAATGCTGGAATGAAGACCAACAGGATGGTAGATCTCCAGGAACAGGATTGGGCAGCCCTGGCCCAGATGGACTGAATGGCACGCTCTTGTCATCTACCGTTCTTATCTTATGTCATCATGAGGGGATATCAGGGTATATAAGTTCTCCAGGAGCTGGCACTGCTTTTAGTTTCTAGTGAAAGGGTTCGTAAGATTGGAGCAACTTGGGGGAGGCGAATGTGCAGCGTGGCGTGGCGTACGAATGCACCGGGTTTGACTGGAGTGACTCTCCCCACGGTCCGCAGTGAAATCCTGACTATGCCGATGCAGACTGTGGCCATTAATGCCAGGCCCCCCCCTCACGCAGGTAGGGAGAGCGCAGGTCAGCTGATCGCCCGTCGAGGCCCCGGCGGTCTGCCCGCTCGTCGCAAATGGGATTTTGGCAGCGGTCGCGGGAACAGCCGTGGCTACGACCCGGCATTCCAAACATAATGAAAGAGAAAAATCTGAGGGACACATTGTGTTTTAAAACGCAGAGGCACCTTAATAAGAGGTGTACATTGTAACACTAGGGTTTTCTGCTTCCGGTGAAATTTAAACGCGCGGAAACCGGTCGAGCGACCTTGGCGGGTTTCTCTCTGCCAGCTCACACAGGTCTGTTCTCAGGACGGGCCGGCCGGGTTCTCCTTTAGCAGTCTCGCTTTTCTTAATTCTACAAAGCCTCCCACAAGCGTTCCCGGCGGACTCCAAAAATGGCTTGGCAAGGCCGCGGCGGGAAGCCGTAGCGCTCGAGCGCCAGGCTCAAGTTCTCTGAAATGAATCCCAGGCAGAGAAGTCCCAGTCTTGAGGAGACAGAGAGAGAGAGAGAGAGAGAGAGAGAGAGAGACAGCAGGAGGTAAGACACACAAAAACAGCGAATGCTCTGTTCCTCTGCTTCTTTTAATCATAACCTGGACAGAAATGGCAGAATGCTACGTGCCCTCAGTCACCTTCCTGATCCTGACACAACCCCCCCCCCCCCACCTTCCCACCTCCTCCCCAGGGCTGGCGTCTGCGATTCCCGTAGTTCTGTCGTACTGGCAGAGACCTCTGTGCTCGTAGGAGATACCGGTCAGTTTCCGAGCCAAGCCAGACCGGAAAAATCAGGTACAGGGAGCCAGAGTGTGTGTGTGTGTGTGTGTGTGTGTGTGTGCGTGTGAGCGAGGGAGACAATGAATGAGGGGAAAGAATAGGTGAGACAGACAAGCAACCAAGAAAAGTGAAAAGTAAGAGGCTTTGACTTTTGATTTCCTTTTATTGAAAACATACTATTCCACAGTCTCCACAGAGACAGATGAAGAGAGAAAGAGAGAGAGAGAGGAAGTGAGAGAAATGAAGAAACAGGAGTAAAATGGCACAGAAATGAAAGGGGAGAAACAAAGTGGAGAGGTGAATAGAGAACTGGAACAATTGAAAGAATGGAAGAGAACCCCGCAGAATCGGGGGCAGGGGGAACGAGAAGGGGGGCTCTCTTGATCATCGGTTTCCTGTCTAACACCCCCTGCTCCCCCCCGACCCCCCCCCCCACCACCACCACCACCACCTCCTACCCACATCCCCCCCTCTTTTCCTGTCTGACCAGATGCTATTTTGGGTTCATTTGGCAAACCCGGGAATAACAAATCACAAAGGGTCACCGTTTGGACACCCATACAGTAAATAGCTCTCTGGCCAAAAACTTCATTTCCACCCCAGAATGCACTAGGGGAAAAAAAACGAGACTTAAGACATTCCTTTCCAAAGAGATTGTGCAGGAAATACCTCGAGGTGACCTCAAAGTTGCCTTTGAAGCAGAATGCAGGGTCTAATTTTGAAATGCTTATTGATAGTCGTCTGATCGATAAAAAGATTGTTGAGGCACATCAGGAAAGGACAGAACTGCACACTAGTTCAGTCTCAGGTAAAGACAGCAGATGAAGGGTCTCCCGTGCGGAACGTTCCAGAATTCCATCCTGGCTGCCGGTATCGACTGTGGCCCTGGACTCCTTCAGGCCGACGCCGAATTAGCCACGGCTTCACCAGATTAAACCGTGATGAAATGTACAACAAACTTCTCACCATTAACATTCATAATCATAATGCTTTACATACTTTTTTCCAGGGTTTTAATGCACAAACTGTTTTTTCTCCACAGTGGAAATCCATTCAATTTGCTGCGGTTAACTGCAACTGCTCCTATGATGTCATTTATTGTTTTGTCTCCTCATTGTCTTGCTTCTCTCGTGGCCTTTGTTTTGTGAAGTATTTTATTGTTATACCCATCCAGGGAACGGGTGAAAATGAGCTTTTAATCAAAGGCTGTCGCAATACGTCGTATTTCACGTTTTGCCATGTACGTGAACAATTTGCACGCGGTCCCTGACGAGACACACAGATTAAAGAGAAGGCCTCAGCCGGCAGGATGAACAGAACAGGCAGTGAACCTTAGCAGCAGCACAGGAAGCGAAGAAGAAGGACGCGGAGACGCACGAACACAGCGAGGGAGTGCAGCTGAGGACCGGGCCGGGGGTTCGGGGGGGGGGGGGGGGATGCTGAAACAGCACATAGCTGAGGGCGTGTGCGTTTGAGCGCGTTTGCGCGCCCCATACACTGGCTCCATTGTCGGGGCAGCCGAGCTTCCTGCCTTCGCCGTCGGACGCCGGGCCAAGCTTCCTGCCCACCGCTACGGCAGGGGAAGTGGGCGGGGGGGCCAGAGATCTCGGGCACAGTCGCCATGGGGCTGCCATTTCGGGAAGGGCACAAAAAACCTGCGTCTCTCGTTTGGGTGGGGGGGGGGGTGTACATATACAATTCTGTGGGTTTATTCTACACCCTTGCTGCTTGCCCAATGACACAGTCTCTCCATCCTGTCATTAGCAGGCCTCGAATTTGATCATTTAAGGGCAGTGCCACATTGGCCAACTTCAACTCTTCAACCTTCTTATACAGTTTCCAGCTTGGATCCCACCTGTGTTATAACGGAAAGACCCACAGTAATAAGCCACATCCCCCTTAAGCACAGGAGCATAGAAAGGTCTGGACACCGGCACTAAATTCTGAACAGATGCAGATCACAGGGGGATGGATGAAAGTCAAACAGCCTTTTCAGATGGTTGTCTTCTGGGCCATTACTCAGAAGTTAAAATAGGTCAGTGATTCCCAACCCTGTTCATGGAGATCTACTCTTCTGCAGGTTTTCACTTCAATCCTAACAAAGCACAAAGCTCATTCAACAGCTATAGATCTCGCTGAGCTGCTAGTTATTTGATTATGTGCTATTGGATTGCTTCCCTGGATATCTCACTGCAATCCTTCAAAGCACTCAATCGCCTCACTGCAGGTAGATTTAGGAAACCCTCACAGACACCTGAGGCCACCTGATTGGCTAGAGAGTGCATTACCCGATGTGATTGGTCCTCAGGGAAATTTCCAGCTCCCGCAGAACTTTGGTGGACTCCTGAACACGCCGTCTGAACTTCTGTGTGTGAAAAATGGAGAGAGCGATGAAAATGGCTGAAGTAAAAAAGCGCAACTATACACTTCATTATCAGAAAATGCCAAAGAACACACACATGCTCTGAATAACTGCATACTGGGGAAGAGTTCGGCGGTAAAAATTCCAAACTCAGCTGGAATTCCTCCACAAAGTTTAGGACTGGGGTGCAAGGTGGCCATGTTTAATTTTATTCTACATCAAATGAACACCTACAGCACAATATCTGGATCTTATATTTGCCAATCTGAATTTGAAAGGCAAGTAATGTAAATTAGATGTAAAAATATCCATGCGAAATGTCCACCATGCCGATTTCCAAACACAGAGAACACACACTAGCTGTCCAGGAGCTCACCTTTCGAGTGACTGTGGGGTCCACATACCCTCTTAACTTCTGAATGTAGGTGTGTGGGGGGTTCTTCACCTGAAACCGCTCCTAAAACACAGGTACACACAAACACGCACACACACACAATGAAAACACTCAACATTAAGAACTAATCCATACATTGACAACCTGTGGGGATGACTTTGAAGGTAAAGAACTTGCAAAACTTCCATTAGCTTTACATGCAGTAAAGTTATTGTATATGGTTTTGTATGTTCTTTTGTATGGCCTAGTATGTTCTGTCTTTCTCTGATCTGGCAGACACTCAGTTTTTTCTGAGTGAAGCCACCTCAGTAACTTCCAGGCTGAAGTTGTGCAGGCCGTTTCCAGGGTAGCGGCGCGACCGCTAAGGTGTGGGCGTGCGGTGCCGAACCTGGTCGCAGATCAGGTCCCACTTCTTCTCGCTGTCATACTGGCGCAGCAGCCGGGCCTTGTCAGGGGGCAGGTTCATGGAGCTCTGCGAGGGAGACGGGAGGAACGTGAGCGTCTGCGTCCAGGCGCCCCGGCACCGGCGCTACACGCCTTACAGGATGTCCGTCAGAAAGCGCCAGGCTCCAGGCGGGGATGCGGGTCCTCAGCGCTAGCCTCCACCACCCAAACCCCCCTCACCCCCCCCACCCCTCCCCAAATGCACACATGGATTCCTTTTCCTGAAACTTGGGTGGTAGCAGATGACCTCACTTCCTGTACAGATTCCTGGCTTCCTGCCTAGTGAGATAATTGTGCACCACTGCCTCGCGCTCCTGGTATTAGACTTAGAACAACACTGTTTCCAGCTCTTGCATCAGCTGTTGGATACCACAGCCACTGGAAATACTGTGGTTACGGTGAAAACTGCATTACTGTAATTATGTACACTGTGTATATGTGCTGTGACTAGTCATGACTGGCTTGCTATCCTTGTTTGCACATGAGGGTCACAATGGAAATAAGTCATTGACTTGTGTATATTTAGCCTCAATAGTTTTTAAATGTGAATATTATTAACACATTAATAAAATATTCAGCCTTCTCATAATGGTGACTGTATGCATATTCTGTATTAACAAAAACAATTTCAAAATTTAAATTATCAGAAAGGAGGGTTAGGACCTGTAGTGAGAAACTGAGAAATGTCGATGCTGAGAGGTTTCCTCTGAGTGGCCTCTCATTCCCACCCCAATTACAGTCCTGACCTGTTAAATTTGGGCCTTTACTCAAAAGCCAGCCTCCCAAAACCAAAAAGCACGTTTCCAAAACTGCAGAGACGTACAACAAACACAGATTTGGCAGGACAGCAAAAAGGCCTGGCATTCTCGCCTCTCCTCCCCACCCATCGCCCTTATCCCCCCATTCCCATCCAGGTCCGCCCGCCATCTAACCTTCTACTGACGTTCTTCTGGCCCACCCATTCCTGTTTATGTTTAATATTTAGATATTAACCTTAACCAGTATCAACAAAAAGCATAACAAAAGATTTTTTCCCTTTGAAGAGCTGTTGCTATAATAAGCTGCTGGCGGCATTTGAGACAGTTGCTGAAGTGGTGCCTCAGAGCAAACATCCTTGCAACAATTTGGCCGTCGTCATTTTGGCTCCGACAAAAACGTCACAACTGACGTAGCCGTCACCCGGACCCGCACCAACTGGGCTGGGCGTCACCGTGGTGGCGTCCGGAAGGCACTACAACCTCTGTTCTGGGACCCAACCCTGTTTGGAAATGTCAGGGCCTCCAGAAAACGGCCTACGCCCGGCTCCCCATGCCTTTCCACCAACTTCAGAGCATTAAGCTGCAGCTGATTTCAGAAGACGACTCATCGACTGTATGACCGACCACCAGCACCGTGAATTCAGCACACAGTCTTTCTTGCCCACTCGCGCATGTGCATAAATACTGTGGGTGTCCCGCCTCTGCATCAGGAAGGCTCCCATCTGTATCAGAGAACAGACCAAACCAATTCCCATTTTAAAGTGGAAATGAGTCTCCATTTCGCACCACAGTAATGGAAAAGCATGTAACAGCTAAATTCCCAGTGCCAAATCAACTCTAACCAAATCGACTCCAACTGTCCAATAGTGACCGCATGTACACGTTGAGTTGGTTTTGCACCAGCACTTTTGAATAAGTCATTATTTAGCTTGCGCTAAAAGGGCACCCAAAGCTCAACAGATATAAGCTGTCACTCAACACCTGAATTAGTATGTGAGGCTGTGCGACCTCTGAACCCTGCAATCCACCACGATGCTGCCTAAGCTCACTGCCGTCACGTACTGAGGCCTGAACGCTTTCTCACAAGGCTACCCCACTCCAATGCGGTTGTCTTACGCTTCACCGTACAGCACCTGCCCGTCTACCGACCTGTACCTCCAAACCCTCATCTGCTCCTACCCAGCGCTCCTGCAGTTCCTCTGCCTGGACGGCTGCAAGTACAGAGGCCATAGTCGTGGTCCATAAGAGGCGCACAAAAACTGAAAACTGCAACCCTGTGCAAACCTCAAGCACTTTCACAGCTTTGAATTCACATCCAAAATGAAGCACTTCAAGGCTTTCAAGGACCCATTGCAGGGCTGTCCAATCCTGCTCCTGGAGATCTACCGTCAAGTCGGTTTTCATTTCAACCCTAATTTACCGCAACTGATTCTATTAATTAGCAGCCCAAGAACATCTCGAGCTGTTGAGTGAGGTGGCTGTCTAAGGGTTGGAGTGAAAACCTATAGGCCGGTAGATCACCAGGAACAGGACTGGGCACGCCTGATTTATAGCCATCCAGGCTAGGCCCTCCACTCTCTGGGTATTTTATAGCCGCTTAGCACTGTGGGATTGTTAAATATGATGACGACACTAACACCGGTGGAATGAATTTTCCACCAATCATAAAGCAGCGCCTCGTCACAACTTTCCAGAATTTTCCAAAAACTCATATCTACAGAGGTACTCTGGGGTGCACTGACACTGTGCCTTTGGAACACAGTGTGCTGCAAATAAAACAGTGCACCAAAAAAACTCACCACTCTCTGAAACATTTCCCATGACGCAATCCAGTTTCCTGGACTTTTCCAATTGTCACTGCGATTGTGTTTCGGGGTAAATGCATTGTCCTTCTTTTTGTGTTTTTCTAGCGTTTGTTTCCTTTTTTGCACGTTGTTGAAGTGGGCCTGGATGAGATCACTCGCCGTGAATGAGCGATATTTAGGGGGCCGCGGACCGGCGATCTGGTTCCGCGTCTCTCCTCACGTCCGAGGAGCGGAGAAGCTCCACAGGGCACTGAGGGAATTAAAAACAGGAACTGTCCTCGCTCTAAATCAACTCTTAAACAAACTTCCCAGCGGCACGTTATTGATGAATACTTGGTCACGAACTGGCCTTTCCACCTCTCCGCTAGCATCATCCTTTTCCCCCTCTTCCGCATCAAGAGTCCCAGCGTAAGCTTGCAGACATCTGCCCTGATTACCACAACAGCGGGGATGTGACATTAGATGTGTACTTCACATCCGCACAATTAACACCAAGAAGAATGGTGGAATTTGTATTGCATTTCTTGTGCTTAATGACCAGGGACAAAGGCCTACATGCACTCCCTGTAAAGGCGAGTGTGAAGCAGCCCTGCCCCACTGCAGTGATTTCACACTACTGAGGGCACAAGGAAATGCAATGTGCCTCTCAGCAATGGTTTTTTTAAATACGTTGTCCCACAAGGCTCAGTTTGCTTGACCCAGTTTTAGCCTGTTAAATGAGTGCACACATGATTTTTCCATTCAAACTCCCAGGTGATAAGCTTTCCCTTTGTGGTCCAGTGGTTAGTTACCGAAGCGCACCCTCGGAACAAAAAAAAGAGGTGGCCCCGTAGGTAGGCTAACACCAGACTGCGGTGTAAGGATGAACTCACAAAGCAAGACTCCTTTATTGCGTGCCAAATTCAAACATCAAATAAAACAGCGACCATCTGTATCATCTGTGTTAGCCATACAAGACTCAGAAGATCTGGGGCAAAATGAATTGTGAGTCATTTCCTTGATCCAGAGGTGAGGGTCCACAGAGCTGTCTCCATCTGTCCCAAAGCCAGGCTTAGACCACACAGCTGGTGGAGTTCACAGGGACATCTCACACTCAAGAACGGTGGGAAGACTGAGGAACCAAAGATCAAAAGATGGACCAACCAAAAAGAATAAAGAGAGACAGAGTGTGTGGGAGAGAGAGAAAGACTACAAAGTCTGTGCCCACTCACCTAACACTGTTCATACAAAGTCGTGAAAAGGTATTCACCAAACTTCCCGATTGCCTCTATTATTGTATATTTGTCACACTGAAAGGTTTCAGATCTTTAGACAAAATGTAATATTACACAAAGGGATCCTGAGTAAACACAAAGCATATATCTTAAATTAAAAAAAAAAAAAAATTCATTTATTTAATGAAAAAAGTTTTCAAACACCCCCTAACAAGTAGTTGGTTGCACCACCTTTAGCAACAATAACTGCAACCAAACGCTTCCTATAATTTGATATCACTCTTTCACATCTCTGTGGAGGGATTTTAGCCAATTATTCTTCCCTTTGTCTCATACTACAGTTTCTCTAAAGATCTGAAACCATTCTGTGTGACAAATGAGGACAGTACAAGTAATAAAGATTATAGGGGGTATAACCAATAACCACCTGTTCCTTTGGAAAGATTTTCCACAACATTTCCCCACCCCAAAAGGAACATTTAGTTACAGTGTATACCTCCTACATATGACCTGAGTATGCAGCACCTGTATGGCGTTCGGGGAGAACCAGGACACACAGCAGCAGAACTGAGAGGATGCAGTGTGGGGCAGCAGCAGAACTGAGAGGATGCAGTGTGGGGCAGCAGCAGAACTGAGAGGATGCAGTGTGGGGCAGCAGCAGAACTGAGAGGATGCAGTGTGGGGCAGCAGCAGAACTGAGTGGATGCAGTGTGGGGCAGCAGCAGAACTGAGAGGATGCAGTGTGAGGCAGCAGCAGAACTGAGAGGATGCAGTGTGGGGCAGCAGCAGAACCGAGAGGATGCAGTGTGGGGCAGCAGCAGAACTGAGAGGATGCAGTGTGGGGCAGCAGCAGAAGGATGCAAAAAAAAAAAAACCTGACCTGGTTCCAGACTAAGAACACCATGGGGGCCTACGCACAAGGTCAAGGTCAAATCCGCACAAGGTCTGCATGCTCATTTCATCGCACTTTCTTAAAGGACTTTAAGGCTTTTTCGTCCAGTTCTAGTTAGGCTACTTGGAATCTGATTTTCATCATAACTGTGCTTTTACTGGTGTGAAGGCAAAATTTTGATCATATTTGAGGGTTTCTCCCCCACTGTTTTAAACCGTGCGTATCTGAGTTGCAGGAACAGAGAGCTGAACATGTGCAGCGCCTCAACTCTCAGAGAGAAAAAAACAAGGTATCTGGAAAGACGACGGTTAAAGAGACTTGAAGAGACAGCAGACAAAGCTGGATTTTAACGTCCCTGAGGGCCGATGCCTGAAACTCAGCCCCCCACCGCCGCACGGACGCGAAGCTCCAGCGCAGTCTGGTTTTATAATCCTGCCTCCACGCGAGTGCGCACGCGAAACCTACGGAACAGCCTCGAATCATACTCTTTACTGAAATGTAAAAAAAAAAACCCAACCATTTCTGTGCTTATTTTATCCTCGGTCGTATCCTGAAGTGGATTCCGGTCATTTTCAGACCGCCGTGGATGAAGGAAATTACGCTGCCTGTCAAAAGCATTTCGGTTGGCACTTAGGCTACCTCCCTGGGCCGCTCGCTGGCTCCCGCTCCCTGCTCTATCAGCTCCAGTTTAAACGGATCCTAAATGTGTCAGTCGTGATAACCCCACAAATGCCAAGTGGCATGCTTGTTCGAAGGCTGGTAAATACAACCCGGCATTACTTTTGCCTGTTTACCAGAACGCTGACTAGAACGCGGACTACTCTGAGGAAAGTCAATAAGCGTGGGTCCTCTTAAAGAAAACTTTGACTTATTTAAAAAGATATACTTTCTATTATTATTATTTGTAGACTAGATTCTGCAGCTGTGTTCACAAATCGCTGAAGCACTTTCAGTTTTTGTGCAGAATTTAATTAATTCTTAAATCATAACCATCCAACCACTACTTTCTCAGTATAAGACAGTGAACATGCACATTCGGTTTAAATATGTTTGACAGGCTTATAGATCACAAAGAGCAGAACAGAACGAAGTCTGCACGCTGTGTGGCCTAAGCTGGTTGGCATTAAACACACTAGAGAATTTCACAGGCTATTCAATTTCCCATCAATTTACAATCGTGAAAAAACAATAAATGACATTAAAATTGTTATTCTAAAGTTCTGTAATTCTTCTATTTGAAAAACAGGTATGGATTCTCAATTTAAAATAACATTGTATAACAGTGTAAAAACTGCTGCCATTTATTTTAGGAAAAAAACGCCTTTATTGAAAAAGGCATTAGGCTATAAATGGAACTTAATTATCAAAATAATGCTAATGATAAACAAAACTTTAAAAAACATTCAGACTTTTATATAAGAAAGAAGGGGTGGAGGTGTCTTGCGCAGGGACACTTCGACATGCCCAGGGCGGGGGATCGAACCGGCAACCCTCCGACTGCTATGTCGCCCCACTGACAATATGTAGGCTAATGCCAGTCCGACAAATTTGGACTGCAGAAGCATCCACTTAAGCTAGATATCCACTTCTCAGAGGGATATGACCTAAAAGACTCCTCGGGTATGAATGAATTCAAAAATATGTACATGTAGGTAGAAAACCAACCCAGATTTGCCCCCCTTTTTACACAGTGACCATGAACAACTTCAGCCATGGCGCCAGACAGGCCACGCTTTTGGTTTAAAAAACAAACAAAAAAAAGGGGACAGGATGCTGTCACACCTGCGCTATGAGGACCGCCATCGCTCCGACTGACTACTGAATGGAGCTCGCATTCCAACCGTTCGTTTCCGCCGTGCGGCATTTCCTTCTGGCCGTCCAGGCGGGAAGTGGACGCGCGACAATGCGTACGCGCGGAATTTCAGGAACGCAGGTGAATGCCTGTGTGGTGACGCTGCTCGGGCCAGCAGAACAAGGCACAGCGACAAGTGTAACTCTCCAGATAACTGAACAGACATTCTTAGCTCTGTTAAGCAGAAATAGGAAATGTGTTAGGATGCTGAAGGCCAGTTGAATACAATACATCAGGCTACGTGCTGAAAACGGTGCCATTGTTCAAACCCGTCTGTAGAATGCGGCAGTATAAATCAAATAAATTGCAGTGTTTGAGAGCTCTGGTCACATTCTATTTATTTTACAATGTCAAATGTGCAGGCTAGAAATCTGACTCTCCATCACCAAACAACAAAAGAAAATAGCCACCCCAAACAGAATTGCGGGAGCGCTGGGTATCGGGGAAAGTAATGAGGACTTTATGGGGTCCACTGCCAAAAGGCCCGGTTGATGGATACAGAAGTTCTGAGTTTGTACGTTTGTTTGACACCTGGGGGGGAGCGGCTGAACGAGCATCAGACATCCCCCCCAGATGTCTTAAACATCCATTTGGTCCAATAACACTAATTTTAGTGTGCACAAACACATCACAACAGGAAAAAAACAGACTATCTTTCATTACGGTGGAGAGCCAAAGTGGACACTGAGAGAAAGAGGGAGAGAGAGAGGAAGTGATGGAGGGAGGACACTTGGTTTTCGGGGTACAGCACTCTGACCTGCCTGTCCGGCCTTACTCGCTTCCCTACACATGCTAATGTGTCCTCTCAATGGTTTTTTTTTTCTTTTCTTTTTTTTCAAATATTAGTGTTTATAAACAACATCAATGTGTATATGAATATTTACATGTGTTTACATTTACATTCAGCTACATGTGTATATGTGTACTACATAAGCCCTGAGGCAGGCATGACCCCATACACACTTGTGTGCATGTGTGTGTGTGTGTGTGAGAGAGAGAGATAGAGAGTGTGTGTGCATGCACTGTATGTTTAATCATGAACAGCCCTTAGTACAGATGTGTTTTACAGTGAACCTTTATGTCCGTGCAAAGGAGCAGCAGACTAAAAGCACCATGGGGACCCCATTCCATTCTGTAAGAACACTGCCAGAGAGAGGGAATCGCTCCAGGAAACACAGCTCAAACGCTTCAGGTCGTACTCTACAGGCCCTCAAAAAACCAAGAGGAAAATGCCTTTCCCATGGCAAAAAAAGCTGAGTTCACTTTAAAAAATGCGTTTCGGTAGTCATTGTCAGATAATTTCACCCAATTAAAAACAATCACTATGAAATGCGATCGAACGCATTCGGATTTAATGCATGCTAGACTTTGTCAATCATGCTTTTTTAAGAACGCACACATCGGGGTGCTTCCCGGCATTGGTAAAGTCATCACAGCCCAGCAGCTCGCTGACAAAGGGAATTCCCCTCGCAGACCACTCTCATGGCCACTGCCAAGACCAGACCGCAGGAATTTTATGTGCTTGAGTTTCAAGTCACTTTTTGAAATAGGATATCAGCAGGCCAACCTCCCCAATCCCTCTCCAAAATCTGCCCAGGTCTATTCCACGGAGCAGACAGTCATAGGAGGCTCTAGAGGACGCCATTCTGGTTCTGTTTCCTATTAGAATGTAGCTGGTGTAAGAAAACGGTCCTTTGAGTAAGAGTAGCGCTTTGACCTATTCCACTGAAATATGCAGCCAAGCTGAGCCCAAACTGACTGCAACCATGTGCTTGCCAAGCTGAAAGAATCAAAGGAAAACTGAAGCCAGTCTCCTAATAAAACTAACAGTGTTCAAATGCATACGGTCCTTTGCATTACCCTTCCTAAAAATTAAATATGGTCGCACAGGTACTCCAGTGACCCATGTTATTGATTTTCAGCCTCAGAAACAGGACTTCCTGTTTCAGCAGGAACAGTGTCATCCTCCAAGATTCCAAATGGTAACTACTGAATTGTGGTGCCTTTGGCAGACGCCGTGTGGCAGGGAAAGTTGTTGCACCGTATTCACATCTGCCTGCGGTGGGTCCTGAATCTACTGAGTTACATCTAAACTGATGTCACCGAATCAGGGGTGGTAACAGCCTTCCCAGCATGCACTGAGCCAGTCCGGGTCTTGCTAGAAGCAGGTTAGTGCAGTGGTTGCAAAACTGCGGTTTGGAAAATAGTGCTGGGTCATAAGAAGGGTGAAGGTAGGTCAAAATATGCACATGAACTTTATATTATGCACTTACCACAGACAAACGATTCACCACAGACATTAATTATGCGCTGGTTAACAGTGCAGTACTAGTTGTACAGTGTTTGTACAGTGTTGTAAGTGTTTTGATGTAAGTTAAAAACATAATTCCATATTAGAGCATGCATTAAGTGACATTTTGGGGCAGGTCAACATGCATACACTCATTGACCTCACCAAATCACCAAAAGGCATGTTCCACTCAAGTACACCGACCCACATCAAGAAACAAATGGAATATGCCTGCTTCTGGTAAGACCCAAAATTCACATATAGTAATCTCGGGAAGGGCTAAAACGTCCATGTATTGGGAGTGCAGCTTCTGTCTAACTGACCGGGGAGTCATTTACTGAGGACACACTTTCTGCATCATCCAGAATGACCTATTCCCTTCAATGTGGTCTCCCTCCAACTGTGAAAAAGAAGAAGAGAGAACATGCCTCCCTGCCAGCAGCCATCTGCAGATGTTCCTTGAGGCTCCTTTAAAACACTGAGGGACTGGGGGGGGTTGCCTTTAGCACATGCTCCCGTTTAGACTTGACCCCAACATCAGACCGTGTACTGCCGTAGGCTGGTTTAACTCTGGGGCCTTAGTACCCTCCCTCCTACCCCACTCTCAGCCCAACAGAAAGAGTCCCGGTAGAGCCATTGCCCTGCCATGGACACAGCTGCGTCGGCCAAGGAAGCAGTCGCCTAAACTGCTGTCGCACCGGAGGGACATGTCACTGAGGTGTATGTGAAAGCACAACACTCACACATCCTGTACACAGGCACTGACTAGCCAGGACTGTTTCTCCTCCATTTAGTTTTTTTTTTTGTTTCAGAGATGTTAATGGCTTCCCACAATCCCCATTTTGCACTTGCTTGTGGTTAACACAGGTTGAAAAGTAAGCTACGTTTAACAGGGGTGGGTAGCGAAAGCAAAATGACCCCTCCTGTGCGAAGTGTGGTAAAATTGGATGGAGTGTAGAGAGAGGGTAAGTAAAGCATGATTCCCCTGTGGACTGGTGGGCAATATTTAGAAATATGTCAGAATTTATTCATTTCGTCAGGCCTGATGTTGACTCAGTAATACAGAATTGACACTTGTCCACTTTGTGTGATGAGCTCTTCATTCTCCACAATCAGACCTGTAGCATTACTGAGTCGATCTGCTGGGGGAAAGTTCCCTGAGGAAAATCTGCTCGGTTTGTTAACATGGAAATCAGCAAAATAATCTATTGCATCCTGCTCGTTAAAAATAAGTGATAGTCTGTGGTCTAGCATCTGTGTATTCCTGAAGTTACATTCCAACCCACAACCACGCAATCCACTGCTATCCCCCTTAAAGAGAGAACAGAGATCAGGGTATCGGTGGAGAGCAGAGGATCAGCCTGGAAGGCAAACTGACAATTGTTTCAGTATAAAACAAGAGCACCAGCAAACAACTAGTGGTCAAAGTGAAATTCATTTTTTGGTAGCTAGCTATAAATAATTAATTTGGAGCAAACTTGTGTCCTGTGTTCTGTTTCCTCTGAGTATTTATGGTGGGGTGTGCGTCTATTTGTTATCCTGAAGAGATCAACGACAGGTCGCTTCTTCGTAAAATTATTGGGCCTCATTTACGAAACGTGTATGATCACATTTTATCATAAACTGTGTGTAAAAATGTTTTAAAGAACATTTTGCCATTCATAATTGTTTTTCTTATGTGTATTTGTTCATGGCTGTTCCTTATGCTAATCACATGAACAGGATTGCACATAAAATTTACAGTTAGTATTCATCATCTCATATCCCTGGGGCATGCACAAAAACAAAGGTCTGCACGTGTCATGAATCCCATATTGGTTTTTTTGTACGAACATTAAGAATACAGAAGGACAAAAAAAAGGACAAAAGTGAGAATCATTTAAGAAAAGTTCTGTGAATTAGGCCCACTGTGTTTTGAACCGCTGGCAGAGGCAGGTACGTCTACCAACCGTAAAGAGCTAATCAGAATTCCATCATGAGCACAAACGGTGGTAAACGATGCAGGCGAAGAAACATATCAAACCGCTATATTGAGAGTATCAGTTTCAGGAAAGGGGCCATTCGTATTTTTGGGGCGCGTGCAAATGCTTCACGGAAACTTGGCCGCGGAACCACTTGACTGAAAAACATTAATTCCATTTTCTTTGAGGCTTTAATGTCTACAGCAAGTATATAGCTGTGTTCTGAAGCTACGCATCTGAAATGCATCACCACAGTAACATTCCTCTTGGTAGCAAGCAGGCTGCGGGACATGATCAACAACTTTGAGCAGATTTTTTTGTAAAGAAAAGTGAGGTCGGGGGTGTGATTCAGTAAATTTACAGTATAAATCCATCAAAAAGGGAGAGAGAGAATGTGAAGGGTGGGAGGGGTTACTTTTAACCAGAGTGCCCCCATAGGCTGCAGCAACAGCCGTAAACACAAATATTGTAGTAGCCTAAGAAAAAAACGTCCAACAGTCCGAAACTAATAGAAAGTGGACATTTAGTTATATCAATTAATCGAGCTCCCTGTTTGCGTTTGTACTGTGGTGAGCTTAAGTTTATGAAAACGCAATGCAAGTCTTGCACATTATTTAACCAAAAACCCATTTAAAACGTTTTGGGTAGCAAACTATTGCGATAAAAATGACATGAATTAGGTTACACGACAATGGCAAATCAAATGTAGAGAAAGTCGTTATGTAGCCTATTCATCTTGTGGTATTCCTCAAATTTCCATAAAAATCCAAACAAAGGCGATGTACGCTTATTCACTTAGAGTAAGCAGTAATCGCATAAAACTAATTTAGATACTTACCAAAACTAGAGCAAACCTCTCCTCCAGTTCGTTCGAGTCGGGCATTGGCACTTTTAATGGCATGATATGCGGCTTCGTTTCTGGCTGTTCGTCAGTGCTCTCAATATTCCCCATTCTGAGAAAGGCAGGATCCCTTTTAGTGTTTAAAAAAAACCTGTTCGTTCACTGTTTCCTCTATAATTCGGAAATTTCCCCACAACCTGGCCAATATCCAGTTATTCATCAAAAGTTTGTCTCCATTTAAACTTGTTCTAAAGTAGCCTACTTAAAAATATAGTGAGGTTAATCATATGTTTCGTCTCAATTAGAAAGCATCTTCTTTGGCTCCTCTGGTTCCTCCATCTCGAGCAGAAAACCCATGGTTTGATGAAATCATTTTTATCCGACCACGCAGTCTAGTCCGTTGCAGATCTGTTCCTGCCTACTTCAAATTTCCATTCATCGTTGTGTGGGGATTATTCTGCTCAGTCGATGTAGCTCGCACTTAACAGGCAGTTGAACTGTACGTCTTTGTCCCGCCCCCAACAATACTTGCTCCACGCGCAGCAGCCCGAAACTGATGGCCATGGAAAGTTGGGTGAACAGACACATTCACGCCATCTGGTGGCGTATGGAGGACTAAACGTGCCAAAATGAAATAAATAATTAAATAAATAAATATGAAATTATATAAATAATTACATTGGGCAATAATTAAATAAATACTTCATTTCATTTTCGAAATAATTGTCGCCTCACGATTGTCCTTTTTACAATAACGTGATATATATATATATATATATTATATTTCATAACATGTTGCATTTCCGAATGGCTTTCTTCATTTCATAATGATATTTTTCCGAATGGCGTTTTTATTTCCGAACTCCCTTTTTCATTTCATAACGAGACTTCACAAACTGGTACAGTAAGACCTCCTGTCAATCAACACGAACAGGGTGTGAGCAGTCACGGTCATTGGTTGGTCACGCATTCAGCAAAGACAGCAGCACTGCAAATATCGATCTCTATGTTAAAATTATAAACCCTAGTGCTGTAGCAATTGATGCTAGTCGCTCCAGGCACATCCATTCCTAACATAGGATGCAAATCAATAAACAATGCATCCACAAATTTATTGAATGAGTGCAAATCCTTTATTGGAATGAAAGCAATTCGCAAAAACACAAAACGCACAGGTTAAGCTTCATAAAGGATAATGGTACGTCATTCCAACAAATTCTAACACTCCTGTGATTAAGAACATTGCTCGCTTGCTAGGTAGCTAGCGGGTCTAATGCGGCTAGCCGTCCCACTCGCAGTTCCTGGTTAGCAAGGCTTGTGAAGTGTCTTCATGGCTCTCCCAGAATCCAAACAGAAACTATTTTTAACTAGTGACCAGCAAACGAACGTGCCTTTATTTAGATCCAACACTCAAACGTTTGCTTGATTGTTTTTTCATAACTATTATCGTTGGCACGTCAACGAGGATAATGCTAGGGACATCGCTGATTAAAGCCGCGTTTCCACCAAAATTACCCGGAACTTTCAGTCCCAGGAACTACTTTACCAGGAACTAAAAGGTTCCTTCAGCCAATGGTTGTCTGCGTTTCCACCGGAGTCTAAAGTACCGCGAAGATTAGGCAAATTAGCCCACTGACGTTGTCGTCGGTCCATCTGTCATATGATTTCTTCTATAACCCCATACTACCACCGAAGTAGCTACATTATTTCTAATAACCGGGACAGCCCGGAGGGTTTATTCCACTTATATACAACGGGTTACCAACAATGACTATATATGGTTACTTTTGTATTTATTGATTTTCATATATCCTCTCAAACACATTCATTAACAGCAGAAAACATGCACAAGTTGTAAACAATTTGCTGTTTTATTACTTCCTCGTCGTCAATTCCATATAGGAATACAATGAAGTATCTATTTAATCATTTACCAATTTATAATTATTTATTTATTTATTTATATAATTCCACATTAATTATTCATTTCATTTTGGCACATTTAGTTCTCCATAGTGGCGAGCACTCTAGGTAAAATCAAATCAAATACCGAATACCATAGCGTAGCCTATATAAACAATTTAACACCAATCAATCAGTCATAAAAATGGATTCTTGACACCATATTTTTATTCTTATCATATACATAATTTATCATTCACAGCATATTTATAAACAAAAAACCCATCATTAGTCTTTCAAACCAATTTTCATTTTTTCCAAGATCCCTAAAATCAAAAACATAGTTTAACTAAACAAAAATAATCATGGAATATTAGATTGATTTTAGAAGAATCCGCAATCATTTATATAAACTGAGACCAACTTGACTAAAATTATATTTATGTAGCAGTAACCAATTCAGTTAATCAGAATTTCTAAGCCATTGACATACTGAACTGTCCTCATATAAACAGGGAAGCTGCTAATACGGTATAAAGTGACAATGATTCATGAAGCCCTGGGCTGTACGGGTCCAAATATGTCTGGTAGGGCAGAACATTATTGATGCTGCAAATACAGTGATGTAGCTATGAAATTCCAATCAATGTGGAATTATTCGTAAAATTTAATCAACAGAAAAGTAAGCATTAAATGGAAGCGGACAGAACTGAAACACATGCATTCATGTAATTCCTCAGATTAACAGATCTGTGTATGAAATAACAATCCAGCTCCCAACCCCCCCAACACATATAATGTGTGTGTCTGTGTGTGTGTACGTGCACGTGCATGCCTGTGTGTGTGTGTGTGTGTAAATCATCTCATGAAATAACATTTTTGCATCTTTTGAAAAACAATTACATTTTGTTATCCAAAAACTGTCCCAGTTATATCCCAGATTTTAATCCACAGACAGTTTCTGTCTGTCCCTGTCGATACTGCTGAGGACAGACATTCAGACGCATCCCATCTGAACAGGGCACACACTGGGCCCAGGTCCTCCTCATTCAATGCCCTTGGCTTTCAGCTCCTCCTTAACTCTCTTCAGGTAGCCAGGGTCTGGGTATCCAAACCTGCATGAAGAAGTGAGCCATCAGTAAGAACATTCTTATGTGAGTACACCTTGTGTGCAGAGATACAGGACTATATCAACACTGATATACACAACACAGCTCTACAGACAGCCAGATTCAATTTCAGTCTTTTTGCTATTTTCAGACAGTCACGTGATGCAGTATACTACCTCTAACTGGTCATATACAACCCTGCCATCCCTGCCCAAGATCCAAAATAGTAAGCACCTCTGAGGTCCTCCGTCTGTAGAGGTCTTGTGATGAATGTCATTCCAGGTGACTGTGTCAGTAGCTCCTGTCGTGGTGGAGGTTCCCACAGTGAAAATGAGTTTCTGGTCAAATGCCCTTTCCAGCAGCCTTAGAACCTCATTACCCTCATTGTTGTCTGGCAAATAAGCCCATCTTTTGGCCCCTCTGAATTGTTTCCCTGGATTTGGATGCTTTTTCTAGAACCAGAAGAATTTATGGTTAATGTACAGAAAAACCCTACTAAAACGTATTACTGTTAGCACATGCTGAAGAGAAGAAGACTTGGATTAATTTCAATTTGGTGTCAGATCATGCAATGGAACAAAACCTACATTTGTACTGACCACCGCCAAACAAAAGAAATGGTGCCCGTCCCTTTGAATTTTATTTAAAGGTACACTTGGAAAAGGTGTATTTTGGTACTCATGCGCTTAAGTGAGGGGTGAGGACACTTTATGGTGTAGCACCACTGCAAAGTACAGACTAGGGACAATAAATAAGAACTAATTTATTTAATAAAACAAGCATTTGAATATTCAAATATTAATTTACACCCCAAGTACAAACTGATCAAAATGTGAAATGTTTTTTTTTCCCCAATGGGCCTCATTTATCAAGTTGAATAGAAACAAATTTCTTCGTGAATCGTTGGTACAGACCTTAGCACACGAAATATGGTATTCATGAAAGCTTTCAAGAGTCAAGTTAATCAGGGAAAATGTTTGTATGTTACAAGAGCTCTTAAGTATGTGTAAATTCAAGTTGATAGAAGCAAATTTCTTCACAAATCGTTGGTACAGACATTTGCACAAGAAATGTGGTATTCTTGAAAGCTTTCAGGAGTCAAGTTAATCGGGGAAAATGTATGTTACAAGAGCTCTTGAGTATCTGTAACTTACGTAAAACTGGATATACATCCATCGGTGTTATACTTTCACATTTGGATTTGAATGGAGACTGTAAATCCCATTGCCAGAATTGAATCCAATTTAGATTAAATACAGATAAAGATATTGTCCTTTAAATATTTTTGATGCTGCACCTAAATTTGTTAAAAAATAACGTACAGTCCACAACAATTTGGATGACAAATCTTTTATAAAACTGGTGGCATGTCACTGTCCCCAATATCCCTGAAATTGATGTTTCTCCAATAATGGCACCAGCGCGCTGGATGACTTTCAAAAGCCAGACTTTGGCAACCTTTTTTTTAGCAGTTATTCCCTTTTTACTCAGTTTTCACGTCAAACCATTTTCTTTTCAGTCGTTACGCTGTGCGTGATTGACGAGACAGCATTACACTCGTCTGTAGTTTCCAGAATTGAGTCTTTCTCGGGTGCTGTGACCCCGCTGATTACGCTGCAAAATAATACATATATTTTTGAGCAGACATGATTCAAAATCACCTCAGATGTCTGCTTCGGATAAATTCTTATTTTTTGGCGTTTGGATGCCATTCTGGTGGGATTTGCCTTTTTTGGGTTTTAGGGGTGTCATTGAATTTAAATGAGCTGTGCCATGAACACACTTTTTATATGACAAGTGATTGATATTTATCCAGAAACTCACGTGAGTAGCCATGAAGGAAATCAGTGCTCCAAAATCTTTAGGACATTTGGCAATAATTTTTAGTTCTGCTCGGCCTATGAAGACATTTATGCACAACTTTACTAAAACATTGATAAATGAGGCCCATTGTGTGACCTCATCACATGCGTGAGGTATCAAAGACCCCAAATAGGAAGGGATGGACACAAGGTATCACATGTCTCTCTCTCTCTCTCTGTTCATTCAATCTATTCTTGGTAGTTTAATTACCCTGAAATCCCAACGGTTCTTACCGTCTGTATGCCATCAGGAATATGATATTCGATCTCAATGGTGCCACAGTCAGGAAATCCTGGAAGTCCGGATTTCATCTTCTTGAATTTCATTTTACCTCCAGGCTGGTTCCCCTCTATCTTTCCAAAAACCTCTTTACATACAGGACAACAGGGACCTATGCTCTCCATTGACTTCTCTAAGCAATCGCGGCAGAACTCATGCGTGCACTTTAATTTCTTCTTGTCTCTAAGGGTATCCATGCAGATGGGACAGTCTTCAGCGACGCCTGCCTGACTCGCAGCGGCCCCTCCTGACGCGGTGGGAGAGGACTTTGGACGTTGCAGCCGCATCTTTGCCTCCTCGCTGAAGACAGCTTCACCCAGCAGGTGTTCCACCTCCTCCACGGCTGGCCGCAGATGCTCTGCCAAGCCAACCAGTCTCCAGGGTCCATTGGCATCCCCTGCTGCTACATACGGGTGTTGACTGCAGACTTTTTCGAAAGCACCCTTGATGCGCTCCACCTTACTGTGCATGGAGTTCTTGAGAGGACAGGCCAGGATGTTGGTGGCTCCTTTCTGGTAGAGCTGCTCCAGGGCTCTGAGGGCATGGCATGCCAGGGGGAACTTCTGGTCCTTGGCTGGCACAGCTTTCACATTCACGATACCTGCAGCTGGTTCCACGGCAAAATCCACACCAAATTTCTGTTTGATAGCCATCACCTGCTTTTCAAACACCATGTTTATGAACTGCCAGTGGAATAGATCCATGCTTAGCCCCTGTTTCTCTAGAGGATCCTGGAGGTTCATCTCAAAAGTCTTGTGCAAGACCTCTTCTGAATCCCACTGGCGGGACTCCAATCTCCATTTTCTCTGGAACTTTTCAAGGCTCTCTTTTGGGCCAGAAAGCTGGCAGCCATTTGAGGACACGCTCAGCACCAGCTTGTATTCCTCTCTCTGAATCTCTTTCAGCATCTCCATCATGTTTAGCTGGTCCAGGTTGGTAGTGGAAACAGTGACCAAGTGGATTTCTTGAGCACACTTCTGGAAAAGGCTTGTAAACTCCTCTTTGGCTCTCGGTAAGGAACTCTTGCCCTCTTCAAGTGCTGGTGCCATGATGGATACTAAAGCCTGTCCTTTGATATCGACTCCATTGCTCCTCTGGATTTGGGCAATCTCCTTGTTGCAAGCAGTGGCTATGTGCCAGTACTGGAACAGAGGGACAGCTAAAGTCTCCTCTTCCACCTGGGTGTCTCGTTGGCTGAAGGCACTGTTCTCATTACCTGTGCTCAGTGCCATGCTATTGTGCCAGTTACCTGGCTCTGACTCCCTCTGACTGAACTTTCCGTTGCGGTCCTCCTTCTCAAAGGCCCCTGCTGCAAAGGACCTTGGCAAAGCTTCTTCATTCTGAAAGAAAAAAAAGGAGATCACAACTAATTTCTAAATACATCAGACATGATCTAGGTACACACAATGGCTTGAAAGAAATTATATAGAACTTTCTAAAAGAGAAATGCTATATGTAATGGAGCTACAGGTCAATTACTGCATTTTAAAGGAACTATGGACTATTGTTTTCATGGACTGACAATAACCACATAATTAATGGTTTTATTCTTATTTTAATATTTTGGACAGTTGTATGTTCTGTATCCTGTTTAAAAGCAAATATTGGCCAAAGCTATAATATAAAGTCAAGCATCTTAGCATTTAACACCACTGTCAGGGAGGCCAGCTAACGGTGTAATTATCTAAGTTTGTACTTAGGTGTACAAACATGGTGATCAGTTTTATCTTGCATTTCTAGCACGATTGCTTAGTTGGAGGGAAAGTCACTAATACAGTGGTGGGTGGCAAGGTTCCGTGTTAAGTTGTCAAAAGAACGCAAGACAACATCGAGGGTGCTGTTGTAGTATTAAATTTGCGTAAATTGGAACAGGGCAGACTCATGTGGCGGGGGTTTTAAAATGCAACGACCAATTTAGGCTGTATAACTGTATTTACTATTGATATGTAATCACTTTTATTTTTATGTAACTGGTGTGGTTCTAAACGTTAAAAGGCCTCCAACCACTTGCAGGCAAGGCTAGGTGAATGCAGTGAGTGGACCTTTTGGTCAATATAGCAATAAAAAACTGAAGCTAGTTCTTGTTTCCTGTTAGTTTGTAATTCTTTTGTTTAGTTTGTTTTATTTGTGTTATTTTTTGTCACTTATTATGTGCTGTGAACATCACAGATGCCTATACTCTCCCGAATCAGTAGTGGGTTTCGTGCATAAATGCAGTTGCAGATAACTGGACATTCAAAATTAGGTTGGGAATTGGACGTGTTCAATCCCACGTTGGGTACCAAATGTATAAAACAAAAAAATAATAAAATAAAATAGGGGAAAGGCTGGGATTTCTGGATATCCCCCACAGGTTTACCACCCCATCATTGTAAATGTTTGTCCGTTTATCAAATAAAGATATGAAAAATAACCAAATGCTGCATAATAAAACTCTCTGAAATGTTGTTTATTGGGCGGAGATGGCTGTGAAACTCACCTGCACTCTGTTTGCGACTGGGCTCTGAGGTGGTGCAGCTGGAGCAGACGGTACAGGTGAAAAGCGTACTTTGGCCATTGTGTCACAACTCTTAAATTTCAAATGCTGTTCATGGCACAGTCTTTCCATGACTACACAGAAAAAGAGAAGGAAAAACTAATGACAGAGTAACTGCACAAGTAACTTCACAACAATCACACAATCTCAGCCGTGTTCTACCATGTGCACCTGCAGGGCTACCAGCCACAGGCAGCACTGGCATGGTCAGGATTCCATCCTGGACCGTGGAGCTCATCCATGCACTAAAACAAAAATGGTGCCTTAACCGGATGAGCCACCCAGCAGCACCCAAGTTTGTCTCTTTGATTACATTACACTTCAGAAATTAGCAGATACTTTTATCCAGAGCGACCTGCACATTTATTAAATACAATTCATTTTACTGAAGCAATTCAGGCAAAGTGCCTTTCTCAAATGTAGAAATGACAGGGCACCAGCTGAGAATAGCTCCCTAACCATTATACTATGCTGCTGGCCCCAAAGGCGGGAGAGATGAATGCTAATTTTCTTTGCCCATTTGGGGCAAAAATCAGCAGTGGACTTAAAAAAAAGTATCATCATTTGTTTTTATTTTGCTGAAAGAATGGAGGAAAGGTTAGTTGAGTTTAAATGCCTCCCGAAATATATTGCTATGAATGCATGGCACCACAAAAGCACATTATCTTACCTGATTGGGGTTTTACCCTGAGCTTAGCGAAGTGTCCATTTTCCAGGTCTTCCAAATGCCAATCGACTTTGTCCATTTGGCTTTGTTCATCTGCACTCATGTATTTATTCAGCAGACTCTGAAAAGCTTTCTGTAGCTCAACTTTTCGTTTGTTTTCTGCTATCTGCTTAGGCCAATCCACCTCAGCCTGTACATATGCCCAAGAGCCCTCCGCTGTATACAGGTCCTGAAAGAAAGACTGAGGTGACTCTACAATGTCTAATACATCCTTGAATGTAATGCACTGAAACACATTATCAAAACCTGTAACAGAGGGGGCTGTAGGGCGGCCTGGTCTGCTTGAACTGTGCTTCTCAGTGTAGTGACCTGTCTATTGGTCTGGCATCAAATCCTAACTCTGTGTTCTCTCACCTCCTGGGAACCTGTGACCTCTGGCTGGGCCTCTGCACCGGCTATGACAGCACCCTCATTGGGACCGTTCCCACTGAAATCAGCGTTCCTATTGGTTGTGAGGCCATTTCCGCTCAATAAAGCATGTGCATTGGTCATGGGACTGTTTCCACTGGCTGTGAGGACGTTTTCTTTAGCTGTGGAACTGGTTCTGCTCATGCTGTCTATATCCATGTATTTGACAGACTGAAAGAGAAGAGAGATGGCATTCTCCAGTCAAAAAATCTGGGGCTGAGACCTCTGTTCCAGTCACCATTCACCATACTGTACCTCCACTGACAGATGCAACACATCACGAACAACAGAAGTACAAAAGTGACAAGAGACCCATTAATATGTTAAACTTGGTAGAAACTGGTAAGTTCAGACAGACCGGGTTTGGTAAAGAAGAAAAGCTGAAGTGCATACAAAATAACTGCAACTGAAGTTAATGGAGTACAGTGTAATCAGACAAGGAGGGGAAGAAACAAGGTGTGGGGGAAATGGCCTGAGGAAAGGGCTAGAGAATATCACACAAAGGTATTGTATATCAAAAAGAGAGAATTTGACTGCTTTAGGTCGTAGACAAAGTTATCTGCAATTAGCCCACTACAAGGTGAAACACCTCAGGGGAGTAAACTGTACTTGGCTCCCATGTTTTCCAATAGTTTTTTGTTTCTATCTCTGTGCAAATAAATATTTGAAAAATAACTAAGTGCTGTATAATAAAACTCTCTGAAATGTTATGTATTTGGAGGAGATGGCTAAGAAACTCACCAGCGGTTGGACTGTGACTGGGCTTTGAGGTGGTGAAGATTGAGCAAACGATACAGGTGAAAAGCATACTTTGGCCGTTGCGTTACAACTCTTAATTGTCAAATACTGTTCCTGGCACAGTTTACCCATGGCTATACAGAAAAAGAGAAGGAAAAACTAATGACAGAGTAACTTCACAAATAACTTCACAACAATCACACAATCACAGCCACGTTCTACCATGTATACCTGCGGGGATACCAGCCACAGGCAGCACCAGCACGGTCAGGATTCCATCCTGGACCGTGGAGCTCATCCATGCACTAAAACGAAAATGGTGCCTTAACTGGATGAGCCACCCAGCAGCACCTGAGTTTGTCTCTTTGATTACATTACACTTTGGAATTTAGCAGATGTTTTCGCAAGTGTTTATCCAGAGCCACTTGCACATTTATTAAATACAATCAATTTTACTGAAGCAATTCAGGTAAAGTGCCTTTCTCAAAGGTGCAAATGACAGGGCACCAGCTGGAAATAGCTTCCTAACCATTATACTACACTATTGCCCCAGAAGTGGGAGAGATGAATGCAATTAAATTGTAAACAAATCTATCTTCAAAATCCTGGGAAATCTGCTATTTTTTTATATAATATATATATTATATATATTTATTTTTCAGAAAGAATGAAGGAAAGGTTAGTTGAGTTTAAAATGCCTCCAAAAATATAATGGTATAAATGCACAGTACCACAAAAGCAGATTCTCTTACCTGATGGGGGTTTTACCCAGAATATTGAGCGTTGATTTTCCAAGATTCCCCAAATACATTGAGCCTTGTTCGTGTGTTTACTCAGCAGATGCCAAACAGCATTCTCTAGCTCAGATTTCTGCAGCTCGACTTTCTGTTTGCTTTCTGCTATCTCCTTAGGCCAATCCACCTCAGCCTGCATGCATACCCAATAGTCCTCAAATGTACACAGGTCCTGAAATAAAGACTGAGGTGACTTTACAATGTTTATACATCCTTGAATTTATGCATTGGCACACATTATAAAAACCTGTAACAGAGGGGACTGTTGGGTGGCCTGGCCTGCTTGAACCGTGTTTCTTGGTGTAGTGACCTGTCCATTGGTCTGGCATCAAATTCAAATCCTATCAATGGCTGTGGTCAGCAGCCCCATAGAGTGGTTCATAACTAGGGTTTGGCGGAGAATGAGGGTTATAATGCAGTTCTGCTGCAGGGGGATTGTATTACCAGTCAAAAATTGGATCAGATCAGTTCAAGTGACGAGACAGACTGATGAGCTGACAGACACATAGGCAACACATGGTCTACACAGAGTTGTACCTCACAGCACAGTACAGTGGTACTTACTCCCAAACTTTGCAACTGGTGACACAGAAGCCTGTCTTTTCACCCACAGACAACATGTCCAAAAAATTGATTGTCAACCAGAGGGGGGCACAATCACCTCCCCCACTCATTTTAAATTAAAAAGAGAGAGAAAGAGGTGGGAGGGATACCATTTTTGTTTGGCATTCTTATACTGCATCTGTCTAGCAAAGAAATGAAAGAAATAAATGGCATCCCTCACCAGCATATTCTTCTTTGAAGAACTCAGAGTTGTATGCAAATTGCATTCCGAAAAGGCCTTGGCTTGGCTGACTTCCCAGAAATCTGAAGTAACTTATTTGCCTGCTGCCAGTGTCTGTAACCAATCCCTGCAAAATGGCTCTTTCAAAAGTATTGAAAGTACTACATAGATCTACGTCTATCTGTGAAAGACATTTTCCTTTGGGAAGCAGGTGATTTGGAAAATGGCTATTCAGTTGTGATGGAAGAGTGAGGCAAGGTGTCACCAAAATGGGTGGATTAGTAATACTGGCATTCAACAAGAACTTTTTTTAGGGAGTGCAACACCTTGTGATTGGTTTAAACAAGTACCGCCCGCTTGTAGAATTACAAAAGATCATTATTTTTTCAGTTAATTTCTTATCAAACTTGAAAGTGTTTCAATTAGTACTGGAGAATGTATTTTTGTGGAAAAACATGCAAAGTTCACATTCAAACAGTTAGAAATCACCCCTGTCATGGATTGCAGTCAGCTGCTTTAATTCGCACTCTGGCGTAATAACAACCTATCGGAGGCTTCACATACAACGCATACTTCTACAGCACAAATGTAGTTGTCAATAAATAAATACTTAAAACTGTAAGGAATAACGAGTGCAAAGTGTACTTTGATTCTTATTTCAAGACTCTCTATCTGTAACCAGAAGACTTGGTGACTCCTTGTGGAGTCAAAATCTCCAAACAATCATCTCTCAGTAGTCTGTTTGTCCACCTCTGGAGTATCTGCCTCCGCCTGCCTGTGCGGTGTTGTGCTGCCTCAGTGCAAAGGTAAGGTTTGCTTTCACCACAAACCTCTGCTAGATGGAATGATCTACCTGCCATCACTGGGCATAAACTTCCCTCACCTCCTGGGAACTTGTTTCCTCTATCCGGGCCTCTGCACTGGCTGTGATAGCACCCTCACTGGGACCGTTTCCACTGAAGAGAGGACTCTTTTTGGTCGTGGGACCGTTTCCACTGGCAGCATTTCTTTTGGCTGCGGAACTGGTTTCATTGCTGCGGTCACCGTCCATGCCAGGGGTAACCTAAAAGAGATGAGAAAGCGTTCTCCAATCAAAAAAGCTCCGGTGCCTAGACCTCTGCTCTGGTGCTGAGACCATTCACCATACCTCCACTGACAAATGCAACACATCAACGAACAACAGAAGTAAAAAAGTGACAAGATACCCATTAATATTTTAAACTCGAAGGAAACCGGAAAGTTCAGACAGACCACGTTTTGTACAAGGAGAAAAGCTAAAGTACATCCAAAATAACTGCAAATGAAGTTAATGGAGTACAGAGTGAGTTAGCTGTCACCGCAGCTGCTATGATCATGGTGCTATTCTTACAGAATCCACATCCATGGGTGTTTCTTCGTTCTGTTCCTGCATGTTTCTGCTCATGCTGGTGTCTTTACTTCGGCTGGCTCTGCTGCAAATTGCTGCTCTCTGGCCACACTCAGTTCTTTACCTGCACATAAAAAAATCACATCACTATTTCAGTAGGGTAATAGAATCCTGGTCATTGTATTGCAGAGGTAATACTTCAGCTGGCTATGATCGTATCCCCATAAAATCACGCTTCTAAATTGATCCATTATATAAAATGCAATGTGAAATGAAGGAAAAGTCCATTTATCTACCCCTATTATCTACGATTGTTCTCTAAATAAAACGTAGTTTTAGCTACTTTTTATTTTTTTCAAACGCAATTCAATTTTAGTGCCTGTATGTTCGCTTATGCTTACAGTTACAACACTGTTCATATATATTTCGGAGGTAGCCTACAATGAACAGTGGACACGTAGGCTACTTAGGCTTCGTAATATACAATAACAAATCAGTTTCGTTTTCTGTGAAAGGCGTTTTGCACCCTATCTAATAAAAAGGCATTTTAATTAAAATACTTAAATAACAGGCTATAGTGTCGGTGGGGAAAACTGCACGCTAATAAAAACAACATAAACTTTATAAAATAGCGATTTTATGAATATTTCCGGTAACTTCCGTATAGTTCTATAATGCTATACCACAGCCTATTGATACTGTTTCGGTTCAAACAGAAAGTAATGGAAAATAAACATACTTTTGGCTAACGCAGCATGCCCATGCAATGACCGCTGAAATCACACTTGTGAAAATACATTACACTACTAGCAGACATTTTTAAAGGTAGTCAATGAAAAGATAGCGCATTACCTGTCTCCGCAGCTGCGTGCTTCTTCAGTCAAATGGAGTACACTCACAAATGACAGCATTAGCTTCGAGGAAACGAAAGCGAAACCAAACAACCTGCCGCGAAATACGTCGTTGTATTTTTGGCTGGACAGCAACAACAGGGCCAGCCCTACAAATGCGAATGTCTGTGAGTGACTGACTGACTGAGTCAGTGAGTGATGAAGTTACACCATTGGTCGGTCGAGTTGTTAAGTTACACCATCGATCACGTGTGTTAGGTCCAGCCATATACTAGGTTTTAACCAGGTTTTGTTTATTTATTTTGTATAAGTGGTATGACTCAGCATTACCTACATTTGTTTAAAGGGTGATATTAATTTAATAAGCTGGGCTACTCACCACAAATACATGCTTTCCACTGTTGTCAAAACGATTAAAAAATGTTGCCCTTTGGGAATAATCTTTTCAACGTTTTACACGTTTTCCTATGAAGTTTGTGACTGCCCGGGAAACAAGCATGCGGAATAAGAGAACATTCACAGGAAACAGTTTTATGAAATATTTTACCTTAATCAAATTTAGGAGTTTTCTTTCTCGTTTTAGTGGCAATTTTAGTGCTTATAAAATATAAATACAGCAAATAAGGTTCAGGTGTGTTTGCTTTAGGGGGTCATCCAGGACAAAGCAGGGCAATGTTTTGAACTCTAATTCCATTTTCCTTCTTGGGACAGAATTTATCAGTAGGCCTATAGATTGTGAGCAAATACATTTTCATAAAGGATAGCCATTAACAGAGTTTGTCAAGGAGGAGAGGGAACTTTCTCTCTTGTGGCCTTGTGTGTGCTCATTACAAATAAGTCTTCTCTCCACTACAGGTCAGACAGGTCCTACCAATAACATCCTGGGGAGTTCAGTGATGAGCAAATGATCTTGAATCTATTTTTAACTTGGCTGGTACATGGTACAATAGGATATGCTGATGCTTATATGCTGATTTTTGTAAGATTATTGCCAGATAGCAAAAAGAGTAGGGCCTAATATCAACCCCTGAGGAACACCTTTGAGCTCCAGGAAGTCTTGACTGGCATCTACTGTAATACAATGAGAAATCATTACTGACACAGTGTATGCACTATTGGTCCAGAAAAGTATTACATAAGGGAGAGTTTCATAATGTCAGTGAATGGTGTTTTCAAAAATGATTAATATCCTTACTTTTTTTTCCAAAATTGAACTGACCACAATTTGGTCTCTGGTGAAAGGTCTATAAACCATTTAAACATTTCCAACCATTACAGTGTGATGATTTGGTGAAATTGAACTCACAAGACCACAATGAACAAAAAATCCTACAACTTGATTTCCAATCGCACCTGTCCCACTGCAACATCAATTCAGGAGGGATCAGACCGATGGGTATTGCCACTCCGCAGTACCAGCCAGTGCAGTGACCACAAGTGAACAATGGACCACAGTGGCCACCTTACAGTTTTCAGACTGTCTTTGAAGATACAGTGGGAAGTGACAGATGTCACAGCCAAAATGTCTGTGAGGTAAATTGCATGCATCTCTGCGCATGCAAGTAACGTACACTGTAGTTTACCCTAACAATACAAAAAGACAGAGACAGGTGGCCAACTTTTGCAGTGCAAATAACAGTTTAATTAACAGCTGCTACAGAGACCCCCGTGCAGGTGTTTCTATGCATTTGCTACAATACATGGTAGCACAAACAGGCATAGGGTCCAGACGATAGGAATTCCACGTTACATTTCTACTTAAAGCACATCATCACTTCTAACACACCATTTCAGCACTGAAACCAATTTTTTAAAATCAAGTTTTTAGAGTCTTTGCTTGCATCTCACACCACCCTCACTCCTGTCTATCCAAATGCAAATGCTGCTGTCGCAGAATTATTCTTTTTTTAAAGGTTTTGTGTCTGTAAACAGTGGATTTGTGGCAAATGAAAGAACTTTAAGTGTATAGACTTTCCCATAACATCCAAAAGTGATTTTCAAAAGACAGGCTGGACCCAGGACAATGTAGCTTTCTGAAAATTTGATTATGATATGCGAAACAAACTCCTTCAAATGCAACAAAATACAAACAATATACTGTTGAGTATGCACATAGTACAGTTCCTCAGTACTAGTGTCTTGTCTTCAATAACACTGTTTTTAAAATGCAGATAACAGCATTAAGGCAAACCTAACATATAAAAAGGCCATTTTGATAACACAAAACATAAAAATTGCAGGGTAACAAAAATGTACTGGACCACATAGAAAAAGGCCATATACTAACCTTTCAACAACATCAGTAACAATATTCAAAAGAATTAAAGACATGCATGACTGTACTGTCTGATTTATTGATTAATGAATTAAGTAACTAATACTGCATTGCAGGCTTGTCTTTTCCTTTTTTTTTAACACACTGGGGCTACAAACTGAGATACAGCCATAGACATTCTATACACTGCCTAGGTGTTCAACTCTGACATTCCTTCTGACCACTGTACTTGCTTATCTAAGACATTCCTGTAAGCAACAGGAGTTTCCTGTGCTGTCTGCATTGATATGCTAACTCTAGATGTTTTTTTCTTCAACCACACCCCTTCATGAATGCTCATAATAAGCCATGAGATTAAAACACTATGAGCTACAACAACTTTAGAGACAGAACAAAAGCTGTTAATAGTTAAATATCTGTTCAGAATGTAGCACATCTCTGACCTAAAGCATAGACTGAACTGCCAAAGATTTACATAAGATGGACATGTTTGATTGTTTACCCATTTAAGTGCTATTAAAAAACGAATATGATATGTCTACGCTTAACATGTAATTTTACATCTATTTCTTATTTTTGTCACAACACTTCCAAAAAAAGACTTAACACAAGCCTAAACCTCAGCCATTATTGTGGAAACCAATTGGAGCCTGTAGGGAATTGAAAGACAAGAGTTAAGGCAGTTGAATGATCTGGAATGTATCCTGAGTGTATTCCCACCAACTTAAAACTTGACGTGTCCAACACCGACCCCTTTCTTTATTCCTCCTCTATCTGTCTAACACCCTGAACGCCTCCCTTTCACAAAAAGCACCTCCCGCTCCTTCTCTCAACGCAGCTCTTCTGCTACTTTCTGCTGCAGATCCCAGCTCCAGAATACTCTGCACAACTTCCTGTCCAGGCCTTTGGTCCCAGCTGTTCACTCCCAGCTTCTTTTCTTTTCATTTGATCTGTTTTACTTTTTTATCACTCCTTTCTTATTTGTATACATTATATTCGTTGAGCTTTGAGCATAACGTATGTAATGCACTTCATAAATAAAGTTATTATTATTATTATTATTATTATTATTACTACTACTATCTCTTTTAGTGCCTGCAAGCTTGTTTTTCTTGTCTGTTTGTACAGAGCTCTATCCATTGGCTGGGCTTCTCTGCTTCCTCCATCTCCATGCGTGGTGGCTAATGACATCAACTGAAAGTATTGTGTGATGATGGAAAATATGTACAACCTCCTTAATGTGTTACTAAAATTCAAGGACAAAATATCAAGTAAGCCAATTGAAATGACCCCCCCCCCCACATAATAATAGTAATAATAATAATAATAATAATAATAATAATAATAATAATAATAATAATAATAATAATAATCCAGTTAGATTAATTCAGTCATCTACTCCAAATGTGTGGTCCCACCCAAAGCAGTACACTAATAGAAAAAACCTTTTTAACATTTTCACACAGGGCCAGACACAGAGAGCTGGGGCGTGGCGGGAGGGCGGAGAGGCAGCGGTGTGAAAAGCAGTGACCGTGGCAACCGCGGCTACTTAAATTAACCGGCCTCTTCTTTCAGCTCGTACCTGAAAACAAGAGCAAAATGGAGGACATGACACACAACAAAGGCAGAAAGTGGAAAGTGATGTACAGACTTCACTTCCCCATAGTCAGCCACCTGTATCATACTGCCCCGCATATGGTCACGTGTGCCTTGCATATGTTGTCGCATGCCCTGTGTATGGCTGGTGAAAGGTCTTCCTCTGACTGACACTCTGCGCTAGCTTAGCTGTAGCCGGCAATATGTTTTTTCTCTTTGCATCACTGGTGCATAATCACTACGCTGCCTGTGTTCCTGGTACTTAAATGGGATGTTCGTCATACAGCCATAGCTCCAATATTGTGTCACAAGGGTACAGTACATGGAACAACCGCACTGCATTGACATGAGTCAGGAGTGACTTTCATCCATTTAAGACAAAAAAAAAAAAACACTCCAATCACTCCAATCTTCCAATCTGGAACGGCCAATTGTAACTGTAGGGCCGCCCTGTCTCGTCCCTGGCCCACATAGTAGCCCGCAACTCCTCCGAAATGGGTTCAGCTGCCCACCGGCAGAGCTCCCCCCATCTGGGGAAGGACTGAGTGGGTGGCGTAGACAGACAGAGGGAGCTAAATCGACCAGAGGGGATTCTGGGAGACACCACAAATTAAACTGGGCAGTCTGTGGCACAACCGGCCACTGCGAACAGGCATTTGCATAAAGACCTACATGGTCCAAGTTGCTTGAACTTTGACCCTACTTACCACTGTGTGACCCCCGTGGCAAGGTCAACCCGTGACAGATCTAGCTGTACCTGGAACAGAGCAGCACAAAAGGGAGTCAGACTTGTAAAGGGTTAGAGAGTAAACCACAGGTATATTTACAGCAGAGTCGGGGAAAAGGACTGTGGTCAAACAACTGCCCTCTACCGCACATTTTTGTTAACCGGATTTATTTACTGGTACCAGTCTAGTAAAGAACAGTGATAAGTGGCAAAAAAAAGACTGGGCACAGGTTTTTAGGTGCTTTCCGTTCTTGGTCTCATCTTGGCTGCCAGCCGACATTTTGGCCCTCGACGAAATCTGAAAAACGACAGGGCAGGACGCAGAGGCGAGTGCAGGTACTTTGCTGACCGCAAGGTGTCCTCTGCTAACTCGCCTCCACGGGAGAACGACTCGTAAACCGCGGTGTGTAAAGAAGCGGCGTTGACATTCACGCGCGTCAGAGGACGTGCTTGTCTGCGTCCTCCCAAACGACAGCGGAGGCTGTCGGAGCGAGAGCGCGTCTCAGCTTTCCCGGGGGACCGGGGAGGAAAAGGGGGCGGAGGAAAGGGAGAGCCGCGAGGGCGTGGGCCGACCTTGCCGATGACCTCTCTGTCCCGGTTCATGAAGGACACCGTGTTCTTCACAGACAAATCCAGCTGCCTGCGTCTCGCCTCCTCCAGAGAGAGAGGAAACTCAAATCTGCACGGGAGTTCACAGAAAGAGAGAGCCAGAGTTAAGTTACACAAAACCTCACTTGCTCACTTAAAGAGAGGAAAAAAGCACACAGGTTGGTCACATTAACACCCAAACCATCATCTTTGATAAAGACACCAGTAGAAAAAAAGAATCACACTTGGCAATGCACAGTACAAATTACATTTCAGCCCATTTTAGCCTTGGGAACACACTGCATTGATGATGCGTCAAGTTCCCCAAGACGTTTCCTGCAGGCATTTCATCAGCCTGCACTGAGCAAGGCTCTACAGTGTTCCCATATTAGGAGCATTTCCTCCTGAAATTTGATGTGTGCTAACTGGAGAAATAATTTAGCAGCACTTCTACTAATTGGGATACATCAGTGTGCTCCTGAATTTTAGTGTGCTCCTAAAATTCAACTTAGGAACAAATGTGGTCCTTGGAAAAAAAAAAAGTTAGTGTAGAGCCCTGCTCAGTCAACTCATTACTGAGAGAAAGAGAAGGAGATCAAAATGGGAATGATCTTGTGCTTGATCCCTTGATTTCTCACCTTTCGTTGTACTCTGGGCTGACCTCTCTCTTTTTGACACTGGTCTTTCTTTTAGTGGCCTTGTGTTTGTCTGGCAACAGGATGAAGGAGACGTAGGGGTCTGAGACTTCCTTGCCTCCGGCTGCCAGATGCCTGGAGACACGGGAAGACAGAATGATCTGCATGGCCCCTCATAGCTTCAGTACAGTCAGTCGGGTCAATTAAAACCAAGCAAGAAGATGCGCTTTGATTAATTTCCTTTTGCCGGGGAGCATCTGCAATTTTTCACTCAAATTCCATAATGTGAAATCTGCTGCATTGCACAAGCAACGGAAATCTTACTTTCTTCTGCGACCTTTAGACTGGTATAGCAATAAAATGCAGCATTGGAGACTAAATTCTGCGAGCAAGGAGACGAAACAACTATAAATGAAATCACATTAACTGCTACTAAAAAACCGATTGGATACAGCGGCAAAATGAACGGATTCAATCCAGATTTGTCCTCAAGTTTGACTTTCAATCAAACGAGCGTGTAGCAGGCATGGATCACCCTACTGAAAAACGGCTCAGTGGAAAAAGTAAGCCTTGCATTCAATGGCATTATTTGAAGTTAATTTAGTCAAATGCTGATTGAGTCCTGGTCATATGGACAGTAACGGCCTGGCCCTGAGACGGGTCCACCTGACGCTCAGATAGACTGACCTGCAGGCGTGAACTGTGACGGCCAGCTTCTTCTCCTTGGTGAGGTAGGAGAGAGAGAGTTTTACCTGCCCCCTTTCCTCCTGTCCATCAGGCCTGTGAACACAGAGCAGCACTGAGGAATCAGTGTGTGTGTGTGTGTGTGTGTGTGTGTGTGCGTGTGTGTGCGTGTGCGCGTGCATGCGTGTGTGAGAGAGAGAGAAGAGAGGAGCAGAGACAGAGATAAAGTGTGAAGGAGAGACAGAGTAAAAGATAATGTTCTTTTTTGTAATTCTTAGTAAGTAATTGTGTCTGCTCGTCCAGTGCCGTTAGTTCCTCAGCTGGTCTCTTCCCTGGTTGGACACTGACCTGAGCCGTAGCCCCTGATTGGCTGCTGCAGAACTCGCCGGGCCTCCCTGAACACCACCACTCTGCGCCATCTTAGTGTCAAGGACCTGTCACACAGGAACCATGATGACAGTCCATGTCATTACCAGTAGCAGTGCAGTCAAATGAACCAATGAAGCAATGATACACAAGTAGGAGTCATTATCCTCCAAGTCACAGTGTTGCAAAGGCATACCCTCAGTACAGAAAAGGGGAGAACTAACACACTAACACACAAATGTGTTAGCCAATATGCTTACCAATTATTACCAATTATTAATAATTCAAATAATCGTGTATATCAGTGTTTTCACACACCTTGAGTTCAGCTCTCAGCAGAATTTGACTCCCAGGTGGGACTCCATCCAGCCTCAGCCAGCGGTCCAGAACCAGGCCTGGTTCTGACAGCAGCTCTCTGACGGGCAGAACCAGAGAGCCTGTGGGCTGGTCCCCAGTGTGAGTGAGCTGGAGAGAGAGAGAGAGCGAGAGCGAGAGCGAGAGCGAGAGCGAGAGCGAGAGAGAGAGAATGTTAATTAGCTCAACATATGCTGTACATATTAAAGTTCAATATAATGTTTGTATCCAGCTTTAGCATGCAGTCCATGGAGCTCGTCCCTGAACCACAGTGCAATGCCTTAACCGAATGAGCCACCCAGCAGCCCCCAATATATCCCAAGTCCTAGAATCATCCTTTGAGAAACTTTGCATTCTATGGAAATTAAACTAAAATTACTAAATTAAGTACCAAGGATTTAAAATCTGCCTTGTAAATAACATTTGCTTTGGAGTGTGCATGGTGGGTTTTTATTATTTGAAAGTCTCACCTTCACAATGAGCATGTCATGTTTGGGGTCATGAACCAGGAAGTGAAAGGCCTCCTTCCACTGAGGCGAAGTGGAACGATCGCACACCTTGAAAGCAAGGAGAGCAGATGGAGCTAAATATACTGCCCTTTCCAATGATATGTCACATATTGAAAAGCATTCTTTTAGGACATGGAATTAATAAAGGTTAGGTTTCTGTTGAATTTAATAACTTACTCATAGTTGTTAAACAAAGTAACTTGTCAGTGTAGTCATGGTAACTACAACATGTCTTACCTTGGTCTTGTGGGAGGTATCCCGCAGCACAAGCTCCGCCCCCACCTTTGGCTCCTTCCCACTCTTCTTCAGCTGGACACACACACGTGAGAAAGTGAACATCATCCACTGATCACAATGAACACCACAAAATTCACACTTCAAGTAGTCACCTACCCGTCACCATCAACTGAACAAGTAACACCCCAGAATGCACACTGAATTTGTACATAAACGTGAAGTTCTAAAACTGGACATATTGTTTGTGTGAAAACAAAAACCTGAACATATGAGCTTGAGGCCCAGCACCACATAATTAAACATCTGTACACAATGATAAGAGAAAGGAATTGTGGGAAGGTGGTCTCACAGGCAGGCCGTGGGCGCGGTCCATGTACACAAACAGCACAGCAGCAGAGGGCACAGCCTTGTTCAGATAGGACTGCTGGGACTGGAACTGCAGGACCTGAGGGTTGGGATTATAATCACATTCATAAAGACAGCATGGGGACTGGGATTAGTCACATTCATAAAAACATCTTGAGGATTGGGATTAGTCACATTCACACAGACAGGAGGATTAATATTGAGGACTAACACTGTAACAGAAAGATGGACTCAGTAAGTGAGCAGAGTGAGGACTGGACTCACCTGTTCCAGTCGGTCAGGGTCTGATACTTTGGGCAGCCACTCCAGAACCAGGTGAACGCGTCCTGACTTCACATCATTCAGAGTGAACCACTGCAACACACACACAGGAAACAGGGTAAATACACACACACACACACACACACACATCTATCTGAATAACATGAAAATGGTAATGAAAAACATATTTTTGTTTAGTACAGAAGGAACCAAGACAGCCCCTCCCAAAATTACCTGATCAGTGTACTGGGACCTGATGATGTCACTTAGACTGACGTTAAACCTGCAAAGGCAATGATGCAAGACCATATCAAACTTGACACACTCAATGTCTCCATCAACTGTCTATCTATCTATACAGAGACACTGAATTTTACTACAGCAGACCTGCCAAAATTCAGGACAGCAATATGTGTATCCTATGGACCTGTGTCAGCTATATTTTTCTATCAATTTTTTTTTTTTTAAGTCTTACAATATAAAACACACATTAGTTGGAAGGTAACTTATATAGTGAGTGTGTTTAGAGACAACTCATTGCAAATTGCTATATAGCAGATAACTTTCATTGACTGAAAAAAAGTTAAACGCCACCCCTTTCAGGTGAAAAACCACAAATATGTGATTAGAATGTTCTGTATGTTCTAATGCTGATGTAACAATCACCACTGGCAAATAAAATAGAGGTCTAGAACACTGACATTCCAAAAAACCTACTCTTCAAAGGGTTAAAAGAATGAAACACTGATCCACCATTACCAAGAACACCCAGCCCGCACCCACCTCCCAAGGAAGTCATCACTGTCCAGATCTTTATCATACAGCTCAAACTTCACCTCCTGACCTGGCAGTGGGGTCAGAACCACCTGGGAAAATTCCATAATGTTAGTATTTCAATACAACTAGCCATTAACAAGGTTAATATTAACTTCCATGCATCCATGGTGTTAAATGATACTGTACCTCATACAGCTCGTTCCAGGTGGGGTTGAGCTCCTTCTCGATCACCCGACTGCGGAAGCCCATGCCCCCAACATGTATGTTGACGTAAGGGTCGCTCTTCCCCTTCACCATGCCCCCCATAAGGTTGTCCTTGGCGACCAGATTCCGCGCCTCTAACAAGATGATCCGCAGCACCCCCTGCAGGACACACACTATTACTGCAGCCTCAATGGACCTATGTATAATACAATTTACAACACCAAAGAATTGTGGGATATTCTGAGGCATTGTGTTAAGGGACCTGTCAACATGCTGTTCCATTGGTTAAATGCAGCTGCTTTAAACGTTAGATAACGCATACAAACACCCACCTCCTTTGCAAAGCTGAGGACAGGACTGGTCTGTTTGGGTCGGGTTTCGGGGGGGCTGGGGACCTCACTGACCCTCCCAGGGACAATAGCCGTTTCCTCCTCATCCTCCTCGTCAGGGACAGAGACAGGGGGGTGGGGGGTGACAAGGGTTCTGGAAGGATCTTGCTCACCGGTCCTGGGTTTGAGAAAGAACACACTATAATTAGGGCCACCAGTTCAGCTCCCCTTATTTTCTTGCATTGTACTTCAGTACTCCGCCAGCTAAAGGTCCCAACAGCCTCTCCCCAGACGATGCACTCGTGTTTCCACGCTCAAGCATCCTCCGGGAGCCTCCCAGCTCCTTCGAGGAGCATTTAACAGGCTGGAATGTCTGTACAGATGTCAGACCTCGATTGATTTCTGGGTAAGGCGAGGACCAAGAAGATAAGGAAGGAGCAAGGGATTTTTTTAGCTTTTTGTTTTTTTTTATTTGGGCAACCACAGTTGCTATCATGTACGATCCCCACGGAAGAGACCTACGGGATTCCGCGCTGAAACACATGATGTTTCCAGGCCGCAGACAACAGCAAAACTCACACAGCGTAGAGTCTGAGGAAGATCTTTCATATGCAGCATTGACATGCATCCGATCGACCAGTGGGGGTCACTAGAGAATGTGAAATACAGACTCCTAACCGACTGAACCCTCCCATACCCTGGGCGATGAAATCCTCAATTGCGCGTCCTCTTAGGCAGCTACAGTACCAGCCACGGTCAGCACTGGCACGATCCAGATTCAATCCAAGACCACAGGCTTCATACATGCACCAGTGCATGGTGCCTTAGCTGAATGAGCCACACAGCAGTCCTCACACTTGTTTAAGTGTTCACCACGGACGTGAATAAATAGGGTCATTCTTTTTCTGTCCTCGAGACACACCATCCTTGACTCACCCCTGGGCTGGTCTCGCCTTGTACCATTCCTCCTCCTGACTGGCTGACGAGACCTCCTCTTTACTTGGGAGGGTGTGGTCGTCCTCCTCTTCCCCCTCAGCAGAGGTGGTGCTGTCAGCAGCTCCCACCAGCTCCTCCCGAACCACACCGCGCTCCGCCATCTTTGCGTCCAGAGTTTGTTGCAGCATTGAAGAGTTGACACACAGAGTAGAGATAAACTGTCAATAAGTATACGTGTGCAATGATGACCATAGTCTACAGTCATTGGGCTAAATTCATTCTGTCAAGTTACTAATGGTGAAAAACAGCTGCTTTGTCACAGGACAGCACATGCACACACTATTCATCTCACCTTCGTTGCAAAGCTGGGGTCAGGAGTGGTCTGTTTGGGTCGTGTTTCGGGGGTGCTGGGGACCTCACTGACCCACCCAGGGGTGACCTGAGCAGCTGTTCTCTCCTCCTCCTTCTTAGGGACAGAGGCAGGGGTGTGTGGAGTGGCTGGGGCACTGGGAGGGTCCTGATCTTCAGCCCTGGGTACGAGGAGGAACACACAAAGAGCAGCATCACTGAGTGTGTCAGTGACACACAGTACACTTATATTCTTTACAGTTACCAGCTGTTTTTATATGTGCTAACTTAACTAGAGGAGAAAAAATGCACTTAGTGTACACAAGGCTGAAGAAATGTAACAGGAATGGTGAAACTGCCATGAGGTGAAAGAGAAGGCAAGCCCAGAACTATGTTACCACTGAAGAGCACACAGAAGAATGCATGTTGGCAAACAGACAATAATTAAGATGAGAAATAATCAAATTGTGGGCATTACATCAGAGTTACATCAGGACCTCGTTCCTCACCGAGACGATATGAACCACCAACACTCCAGTCTGAAATTATGATTTAGCATGGGTCTGTGACTCACCGCTTGGTCGGCCCCACCCTCAGCCATTCCTGTTCCTGATTGGAGGGTGAGGCCTCCTTTTTGCTTGGGAGGGTGTGCTGGGCCTCGTCTTCCTCCTCAGTGGCTCCCACCAGCTCCTCAAGAAGCACGCCACGCTCCGGCATCTTTGTGTCCAGGATCTATTACACGGCAACACACTCAGACGTACATTCTTACACTGATAAAACAGCAAGTATCCACATTATCAATTACTGTTCATGTTACAGGAAAAGTAATGGTGTGGGGAATAATCCTGTGTGTGTGTGTATATGTATGTGTGTGTGTGTGTGTCACACACCTTGAGTTCAGCTCTCAGCAGAATCTGACTCTCAGGTGGGACTCCATCCAGGCTCAGCCAGCGGTCCAGAACCAGGCCTGGCTCTGACAGCAGCTCTCTGACGGGCAGAACCAGAGAGCCTGTGGGCTGGTCCTCAGTGTGAGTGAGCTGGAGAGAGCGAGAGAGAGAGAGAAAGGAAGAAAGAGAGAGAGAGAGCTTTTATAACTACATGTAACTAGTAAAACGTTTAAATCATAATCACAAGGCACACATATGCACACACACACACTTACCCTGACTAGAAGCACGTCCTTTTTGGGGTCATGAACCAGGAAGTAGAAGGCCTCATCCCACTGAGGAGAAGTGGAACGATCACACACCTTAAAAGATAAAGATGACAGGAGAGGAGGCACATTAGCCAGCCATTTCAGAGACTGGATCATAACCACTCTTGAACACTTACAATGCACAGCCATCTTCATTATCCATTAAGGTAGCTGGCATACTTTCACATCACACAGCAAATGAAAAACAACCTGCTTTTCACAGAACAAATGAAAACACACAGAGAGCAATCATTCAATTACTTGTCTATGTCAAGCTCACAAATTGCCACAGTTGGTCAGGACTTGCTCTGCAGAGCATGTGGAAGGGGGCGTGTCTTACCTTGGTCTTGTGGGACGTTTTCCCAACCACAAGCTCCGCCTCCACCTTTGGTTCCTTCCCGCTCATCTTCAACTAAACACAAAGTGTATTATACAGTAATTAAACTTTTCATATTCCTTCAGGGACACACAAAACAGATAGACATCTTTGTGCCAAATAATAACATCAATATATGAGCACTACAATGACATATACCTACTTACTAATACCACTGCATACATCGGTGCACAGTTATTATAAGAGAAAGGAATTGTGGGAAGGTGGTCTCACAGGCAGGCCGTGGGCACGGTCCATGTACACAAACAGCACAGCAGCAGAGGGTACAGCCTTGTTCAGATAGGACTGCTGGGACTGGAACTGCAGGATCTGAGGGTTGGGATTATAATCACATTCATAAAAACAGCAAGAGGATTGGGATTTGTCACATTCATAAAAACAGCATGAGGATTTGGATTAGTCACATTCACACAGACAGGAGGATTAATATTGAGGACTAACACTGGAACAGAAAGATGGACTCAGTAAGTGAGCAGAGTGAGGACTGGACTCACCTGTTCCAGTCGGTCAGGGTTTGATACTTTAGGCAGCCACTCCAGAACCAGGTGAACACGTCCCGACTTCACATCATTCAGAGTGAACCACTGCAACACACACACACACAGGAAACAGGGTAAGTAAACACACACACACACACAGGAAACGTGGTAAATACACACACCCGCACGCAGAAAATAAGCTAAATAAGACACAACCACAAACACTACCTGAGACTGATTATAAAAAGGCATATAATATAAAAATAAAAAAATAACAAAATATATAGCAATTATAAAGGACAGGATATAACATGCAAATACACTGAAATTACATAATTCATGTTATCCATACACACTGTCCTGCCTAATGCTATCACACACATACACACAACATGTATTCATTGAAGGCAGGCAGGCAGGCAGGCAGACTCACCTGATCAACGTACTGGGAGGTGATGATGTCCTTCAGACTGACCTTAAACCTGCAAACACAATCACATCAGATTAATTAAAACCTGGTGGATACAATGCGGCTGGCAAGATGATTTGTGATTGAATCAAACCTGAAAGACACAATGTAACAAACGCAAGGACTACATTTCTTGCAATCTTAGATCATTTTCAATGTACTTAACACTATATTAAATACAATTAGGTATAGACCATTGCACCCAAATACAATTATAAAAGCTCACATATCTATCTCTGTATCTATGTGGCTGTGTGCCATTTCAATATGGTGGTCATTACCAGCTCCAGACCAGGAACATGAAAGAGCTAATGAGTTTTTATCTGTCAGTGATAGATAAACTTAACGGATTAAACACAACCAGGTAACCTATGACCAACTGTCACTTTATATTTCAGACCCTTATAATGTCAGAACGATCACAAAACTTCCACGCAACCTTGAGGTACAGAACTTGCAGCTAGTACTTCAGGTCAACATAAAATGCCAAGAGCGATTTCCTACAAAATTATTCATGACATTTTTTGCCTGTAAATGCCTGTAATGTAATGACTTTTTTTTGCCTTACAAAAAGTAGCCTCTTTTGCCAGAGAACACATTGGAGAAAATGAAAGCATTAGTTACTGTACCTGAGAGATGATAGTAGCTGATTAAGGCTGGAATATGAACAGCTAATGGTACATCCCTACATGAATCTATACTATGCAGTACACGAAGACTGCTCACACAATATCAGTACTTAAGCACTCACTTTCCCAGGAAGTCATCCTTATCCATGTCTTTATCAAACAGCTCAACCTGGACGTCCTGTCCTGGCTGTGGAGTCAGAACCACCTGGGACAATGGCAGAACATCAGTACCAACATCATAAAAATGATTACCATAACAGACCAGAATTATTTCTACATTTCTAACAATAGTGCATGAGTATAGCTTTTTATGACCTAGTTATAACTACAGTAATAGCTGTAGAAATCCTAGCATATTGCGCTGTACCTCATACAGCTCGTTCCAGGTGGGGTTGAGGTTCTTCTCGATCACGTGACTGCGGAAGGCCACGCCCCCGACGCGTATGTTTGCGTAGGGGTCGCTCTTCCCCTTCCCCAGGAACTTGTCCTTGGCGATCAGATCCCGGGCCTCCACCAGGAGAATCCGCAGCACGCCCTGCAGGACAGACACTGTTACTGCAGTCTGGAAAGAGAGCCGCCCCACTTTACAAGCATCCTGGGACATTGTACTGATTAAATACAGCTGCTATAGAGCGAGATCATACCAACCACACACTGCGTCTCACCTCGGTTGCAAAGCTGGGGTCCGGAGTGGTCTGCTGGGGTCGTGTTTTGGGGGGGCTGGGGACCTCAGCAGCTGTTCCCACCTTGCCCTTCTCAGGGACAGAGGCAGGGGGGTGGGGAGCGGCCGGGGCACTGGGAGGGCCCTGTTCATTGGCCCTGGGAATGAGAAGGAACACATAAAAAGCAACATCACTGAGTGTGTCAGTGTCACACAGTACACACTTATATTCTTTACAGTTACCAGATGTTTTTTAAATATGGCAACTTAACTAGAGGAGATCAAAAAAACAGTCAAAACTTAGTGTACACAATGCTGAATAAAGTCCATGTAATAATTAAGATGAGAAATAAGCTAATTCTGGGCAAGATGTTATGTTGGAATCTTGTTCCTCTCATAGAGATCATGTGAACCACCAACAATCCAATCTGTGATTATGATTCAAATTACTGAAGAACACCGCAAATCCAAGCATGGCTTTGTGACTCACCGCTTGGTCGGCCCCGCCCTCAGCCTTTCCTGCTCCTGATTGGAGGGTGAGGCTTCCTGTCTGCTTGGGAGGGTGTGCTGGGCCTCGTCTTCCTCCTCAGCGGCTCCCACCAGCTCCTCATGAAGCACGCCGCGCTCCGGCATCTTTGTGTCCAGGATCTGGTGCACAGAAACGCATTCAAACACATTCTAGCACGGCTAAAACAGCTTGTAACAGCAGTCTTGCAACCTTTCACCATAACTTTGAGAAAGCTTCAGCATTCATACCAAAAGATTAAGAGGCTGTATGCATTTACGCATAATTATGTGTGTTATGTACATGTCCTTCTGTGTGTGTGTGTGTGTATGTGTGTGTATGAGTATGTATGTGTGTGTGTGTGTGTGTGTGTGTAACACACCTTGAGTTCAGCTCTCAGCAGAATCTGACTCTCAGGTGGCACTCCATCCAGCCTCAGCCAGCGGTCCACAACCAGGCCTGGTTCTGACAGCAGCTCTCTGACGGGCAGAACCAGAGAGCCTGTGGGCTGGTCCTCGGTGTGAGTGAGCTGGAGAGAGCGAGAGAGAGAGAAAGAGAAAGAGAGAGAGAGAGGAGAAAGACAGAGAGAGAGAAACATCATTGGACAAGCCAGAGGGGTGAAATACATGGACACAAAGTAACAATACATAATTCTGACATTTGTTTTTTAATGGTGAGTTAAGTCTTTAAGAAGTGCACTACAAAACTGTCATGCTCTCACATGCGTGTGCCTACACACACACTTTTGTCCTTCCCTCACCTTCACAATCAGTTCGTCATGTTTGGGGTCATGAACCAGGAAGTGGAATGCCTCATCCCACTGAGGAGAAGTGGAACGATCACACACCTTGAAAGAGAGAGACGTGAAATGAGCAGAGGAATATTAACCAGCCACTGCAGACAGAATCAATACCACCCTCCATCACAAACATGCCATTCACAATAAAGAACTGTGGAGATTATCGTTTTCAGTATTCACTGAATTCATTTACTCATAACAGTAGCTTCTTTACCATGGTTGGCTAGGACTCATTCTGCAAAAAGTACGGAGGTGGGCGTGTCTTACCTTGGTCTTGTGGGAGGTTCCGCCGAGCACAAGCTCCGCCTCCACTTTTGGCTCCTTCCCGCTTTTCTTCAGCTGAACTCACATACATGACAAAATTAATATCCTCTCATGTAAAGCAATGAACACCACAAATTAAACTTTTTGCATTGAATCTTCTGTCAACAATTCTGAACATGAGAGTTCAGCAAAGGAGCCAGAGATTTTCTTTCAGTTTATTGGCGGTCGTGGTTTCACATGACAATGGCACCACAAAATGAGTGCGCAGGATTGAAACTTAGCTGAAAGCTCAACGTTACTCCATTAGGACGCAAAAACATCTTCATGCCAAATAATATTCTTGAACACAAAATCTCAGTCAGCATATAGCTACACATCAGTGCACAGTTATAAGAGAAAAGAATTGTGGGAAGGTGGTCTCACAGGCAGGCCGTGGGCGCGGTCCATGTACACAAACAGCACAGCAGCAGAGGGTACAGCCTTGTTCAGATAGGACTGCTGGGACTGGAACTGCAGGACCTGAGGAGTGAGATTATAATCACATTCATAAAGACAGCATGGGGACTGGGATTAGTCAAATTCATAAATACATCAGAGGATTGGGATTAGTCACATTCACACAGACAGGAGCATTAATATTGAGGACTAACACTAACAGAAAGATGGACTCAGTAAGTGAGCAGAGTGAGGACTGGACTCACCTGTTCCAGTCGGTCAGGGTTTGATACTTTGGGCAGCCACTCCAGAACCAGGTGAACACGTCCCGACTTCACATCATTCAGAGTGAACCACTGCAACACACACACACACAGGAAACAGGGTAAATACACACACACACACAAACACACGTTTGTATTGCTATACTTGTCAGGACATCCCATTGACTTACATTCATTCCGTAACCTCTAACCCTAACCCTAACCCTAACCCCAACCACTACATGCCCAACCTTAACCCTAACCTTAACCTAATTGTAACCCTAACCCTAAATCCTAACCCTAAAACAGCCTCTTGAACTTGTGGGGACCAGCAAAAGGTCCCCACCTTGCGTAATTTTCCTCATCTTTCTATCCTTGTGGGGACATTTGGTTCTCACAATGATAGTAATACATGCCCACACACACACACACACACACAGGAAACAAGGTAAACACACACACACACACACACAGAAAACACGATACATAGATACACTGCAACACATGACAAAAATGGTACTTGTCATATTGCCCAAAAGCTCTCAGATTTTCACAGTCCATTGTAATGGGGTCCACCAAATTCAAAGGCAAATACACAGTACAATCCTGTATGGATGCAGTTTTCTGAATAATATATTTAAACAGCAGACAGGAAGACATACTGACAGACAGACATGCCTCACCTGATCAGTATACTGGGAAGTGATGATGTCATTCAGACTGACATTAAATCTGAAAACACAATGATATTAAGTTCAAGTCACTTGTAAAAGATTCCATGTATGAACCCAGAGATACTTTGTTAACGAGGAGATACGTCAACAGGATCAGATACAATGACTAACGGCGTAATGTCATTCAGTAGCGCTAGCTTAGCATTTTACGACAACTGTTGCACTTTGCGGCTCAGGCGCTAACTTGATGAAATGAGACGCCGTATTTAGTGGTATTTAGTGGTCATTTGCGCCATTCGCCACCTGCCTGCCCACACCACGTCTATGGCATATGGCGCAGGCCATCAACCGGCGGACTGGTCATTTCAGGGCACCGCCATGCAATGCGCCCACGTTTCACAGTCTATTCAAAAGGCAGTCAACAGTTTTAGCGGATTATATGTTGTCCAATTTGAATCTGATATAAATCCCAGAAGTAGGAAAATGCATTCATTGTTGTCTTTTTTATTTTTTGATAAATGTAATTGCTGTATTTATTTCTATTTTTAATTGTTTACGGCTGTTCTCATAATGCATTGCACACCACCTGCGAAAGAACGCCTAGAGAGCAACATCGGAGTAGTATATCGTTATCCTCATCGTCCATTGCAGCGGTAGGCTACAGAAATCGGCACCACGCCCTGCGCAATGTGCACGACTCTTAAAGGGAATGAAAAGAGGTCGTTTGATTGCCTATTAATAAATGCAAGTGCACCACACCCTCTGATGCTATATTCAGTACAACCCAACCCTATTTCCAGGGGCGCCATACATTTCGTGCAGTGCAGCCCTCGCCTCTAGTCCCGAAAATACTACGGAACAGCTGGATGGTACAGTTATCCAAAATTGTATCATATCTGACAGTACATGTATGAAACACAACCACACAAAATCAAATCAAGCCTGACAGATTCAAGGAAACCAACACAATGATAAAAGATGACGCTGCATTTCACTACAACAAAACTGCCCAACAGCAGTAAAAAATTATTTTTATTTTTTTTACATATTTACTATATGTTGGGTATTTTATGCCACTTTTTAAAATGAATCTTTTGTAGTGATCAAATGTATTTGTTCAATAATTTCAGATTATTCACTGACACTAATGACACTGACTGTGTGGAAAAAAGCAAAAATCATCCTGATAATTAAATTCCTAAAAACCTAAATTAGCTCTACAAGAACAGTTCCGAGAGGCCAGTTTCAGTGATGGTGAAGACCATTAGTGATGGGCAGTACTTTTGCTCGTGCTAAATTGTTTTCATGTCGTAATGAGAATTGTGGGTAATTCAGAAGTCAAACTGCATAATAAACCGGATTTTAAAGGAACAGTTTATACTGTGCATTTCTTCACACCAACATGTGCAAGAACGGACATTTCAAGTGAAAATATATTTAGAAAACAGGCCCACACCATCACACAATTAGAAACAGTAATTCACACAACTTCACACTATGCACTCACTTCCCCAGGAAGTCATCCTTATCCATGTCTTTATCAAGCAGCTCAACCTGGACGTCCTGTCCTGGCTGTGGAGTCAGAACCACCTGGAGAAACACCAGGATCTCAGTAATGTGCTAAAATTAGCCTACATGCCAAAAAACACTGGGACAAGCATTGCCAACATCTTCACCAGCATTACACCAAACCTGAATTATGTCAGCAATTCAAATGAACCTACACTAGCACAGCTCACATTAGTGCCTAGGTTAGTGCTGTAGAAATCATACTACGCTGTACCTCATACAGCTCGTTCCAGGTGGGGTTCAGGTTCTTCTCGATCACGTGACTGCGGAAGGCCACGTCCCCGACGCGTATGTTTGCGTAGGGGTCGCTCTTCCCCTTCCCCAGGAACTTGTCCTTGGCGATCAGATCCCGGGCCTCCACCAGGAGAATCCGCAGCAGCCCCTGCAGGACAGACATTGTTACTGCAGTTTGAACATACATCCACATATTTAAAGCACAAAGGTTTGTGGAATAATGAGATATTCTATACCATTCATTTAGCGACTTGTACCTGTCCTGCTCCATTGGTTAAGTACAGCTACTTTCATACTGGACAGGATGTGCACACTCTCTGCGTCTCACCTCAGTTGCAAAGCTGGGGTCTGGAGTGGTCTGTTGGGGTCGTGTTTTGGGGGGGCTGGGGACCTCAGCAGCTGTTGCCTCCTTGTCCTTCTCAGGGACAGAGACCTGCTCTCTATAGGCTGATGAGGCCGCCTCTTTCATTAGGAGGGTGTGGTCGGCCTCCTCTTCCCCCTCAGCAGAGGTGGTGCTGTCAGCGAATCCAACCAGCTCCTCCCGAACCACACCGCGCTCCGCCATCTTTGTATCCAGGATCTGGTGCACAGAAAGACAGTCACACACGTTTTAAAACTGCTAAAACAGCTTGTTTCAGCAGCAGAAAATGTGCCGTCTTGCAGCTTTTCAGCACAACTTTGAGAAAACCTCAACATTCATACTGAGGCATTAAGAGAATGTGTATGTATGCAGGGTTTGTCTGTATGTGTGTGAATACCCAGCTTGTGTGTGTGTGTGTGTGTGTGTGTGTGTCACACCTTGAGTTCAGCTCTCAGCAGAATCTGACTCTCAGGTGGGACTCCATCCAGGCTTAGCCAACGGTCCAGAACCAGGCCTGGTTCTGACAGCAGCTCTCTGACGGGCAGAACCAGAGAGCCTGTGGGCTGGTCCTCAGTGTGAGTGAGCTGGAGACAAAAAGAGATCATTGGATAAGACAGAGTGAAATGGGCAGAAACAATTTAAGAATAAGTTATTCTGAAATTTGTTTTAAATAGTGAGCTGAGTTTTTAACAAATGCACTGTGGAAAGGACTCTCTCCCTCTCATACGTGTTTGCATATACACACTTTTGTCCTTCTCTCACCTTCACAATCAGTTCATCATGTTTGGGGTCATGAACCAGGAAGTGGAATGCCTCATCCCACTGAGGAGAAGTGGAACGATCACACACCTTGAAAGAGAGAGACGTGAAATGAGCAGAGGAATATTAACCAGCCACTGCAGACAGGATCAATACCACCCTCCATCACAAACATGCCATTCACAATAAAGAACTGTGGAGATCATCCCTTTCAATATTCGCTGAATTAATTTACTCATATACATAACAATATCTTCTCTACCTCGGTTGGTTAGGACTCATTCTGCAGAATGTATGGAGGCGAGTCTTACCTTGGTCTTGTGGGAGGTTCCGCCAAGCACAAGCTCCGCCCCCACTTTTGGCTCCTTCCCGCTTTTCTTCATCTTAGTACACATACATGACAAAATTAATTTCCTTTAATAACCACCAATGAACAACCCAACATTAAACTTCTGGAAATATTTTGACTACAATCTTCCATCAATAGTGCTGTATTTAACACATCTAGCAAAGGAGTCAGAGATGTTCTTTCAGTTTACTGATGGCCTTCGTACAACTAACATGACTTCAAGTCAATGGCACAACAGAAGTCAATAAGCTCTGGTTATTTTCTGCGTGTGTGGGCACACCCACGCACTAGAACAAGAATGGAGCCTTTACCGAATAAGCCACCCAGCAGACCCTCCACCTTCCTGTTTGATTGACAACTTATTTCACCAAAGAGGGTCTGTGATGCTGATTCAGTTTTTAACACAGACAGATGCACCCATATGTGATTATGCACGTTAAGCCAAACTACCAGGTGCCATATCAACAGGCATAACAGAATTGAATACTCCTTTTGTAAAGCACTTGGCATATCTCTAATTCCTACACAAATCAGTGCACATTTATGCTAAGAGAAAGGAATTGTGGGAAGGTGGTCTCACAGGCAGGCCGTGGGCACGGTCCATGTACACAAACAGCACAGCAGCAGAGGGCACAGCCTTGTTCAGATAGGACTGCTGGGACTGGAACTGCAGGACCTGATGATTGAGATTATAATCACATTCATAAAGACAGCATGAGGACTGGGATTAGTCACATTCATAAAGACAGCATGGGGACTGGGATTAGTCACATTCATAAAGACAGCATGGGGACTGGGATTAGTCACATTCATAAAGACAGCATGAGGACTGGGATTTGTCACATTCATAAAAACAGCATGTGGATTTGGATTTGACCTATTCATATAGACAGAATGCGGATTAGGATTAGCCTCATTCACACAGTCAGGGTCTTGTCAATCCAAACCTGTATACTGCAGCTGAAATGACTGCTGCTAACACTGGAACAGAAAGATGGACTCAGTAAGTGAGCAGAGTGAGGACTGGACTCACCTGTTCCAGTCGGTCAGGGTCTGATACTTTGGGCAGCCACTCCAGAACCAGGTGAACACGTCCCGACTTCACATCATTCAGAGTGAACCACTGCAACACACACACACAGGAAACAGGGTAAATACACACACATACACACACACACACGCACAGAGGAAAAAGAGGAAATACACACACATGCACAGAGGAAAAAGGGGAAATACGTACACGCACACAGGAAAATTGGGAAACACACACACACACCCACACACAGAGGAAACAGGGTAAATACATACACTGCAACACCTTTCAGACTGTCCCAATGTGCTCGGTTTTTTTCAGTCCACTGTAATGGTGTTCAACAATTCAAAGCAAATACACTCTACAATCCTATTTGGATACAATTTTCTGAAAATATATTTAAACTGCAGAGAGATAGACAAGCAGACAGATAGACAGACAGGGAGACAGACTGACAGACAGACATGCCTCACCTGATCAGTATACTGGGAAGTGATGATATCATTCAGACTGACATTAAATCTGAAAACACAATGATATAAGATGGAAAAGATGCTATGTGTGATACACAGTGATACAAGACTATATACAATCTGACATTAAAAGGATGAAACACTGTGAATTATATAAATTCTGACAGACTCAGCATAACAAACACAATGATACAAGGGGATGCTACATTTCACTGAAACAAAACTGCCCAACAGCAAAAAAATGGTAATATTTACAATGTTTTGGCTGACATTTTATGGAACTTTTTAAACAGAATTTTTTCTACTAATCAAATGTATGCATTGTCGTAGGAACCGGGTGGGACGTGTCCCACTCAATGTTTGTAAAGAATCGAATTGTCCCCCCCAACCATAACTGATCCCTCTCCCATGTAAAGCTTTCATACAATAAAGGCGTCTACAGCAATAAAATATGACTTCAAAATTATGCGGAAAGGTCTGTAACGAATGTAAACAAAACATGAATTACTGACTCCCCTCTTCACACAGTAGCAATGGTTCACCCCCATGGCCACGAAAAGTTTGAGCTTACGAAAGCAGAAATGGGATATGTAGTCACCAGTTAGACGTGATTGTTCACGCCGATCATACTATGGACTTCACTTCCCATAACCCTTATAGAAATAAAAATGGTAAGAAGAAATTTTAGGATAGCGCTTCCGATTTTGCTTGTGTCCAAAGTTCTGCGACAGAAACAGCGATATATTTACTCACTAGCATCTGTCCAAAATGTAAACAAGCCAGGCAGTTTTCACCATAGACATATATACATGTATATGGTTTTCACGGTCGGGAAAACTTTCATGACAACGTCAGCTAAAGTCAGTTACTCACAGCGGTTGGAAAGAACGGTAACGGTAATCTTATATTTGTAACGTTACCTATCAATATGTCAGCTAACGTCAGTGTTGGCTAGCTAGTTGTCAATGAATGAACTATGATATCTGATAGTATGATACGTAGCTAGCTAGTTAATAGCTGTCGGTACACTGTCTGAATGTGATGTTCACAGAACTTAGAAAACTACCTGGCGATAGCTGCACTCGGTTGCTAAGCAGGGAATTAATGTGACAGTGTTAGCATTTTAGCCAATGTTTTGTGTAACGTTATGGACACGTCTTTTAAAATTACAAGTTTGTTTTAGTTATCGATATCTCTTTTTAACGTTAGCTCCCCCTCAATATTTAGAACGTGCATTTGTCCCCCTGAATTTTGTGTTTTCCTTTACATTTCCACCATAAATTGCTGCAGAAAAGGCACAAATTGGTGCATAAAAATTCACCAGAATGCAGGAAATGAAGTGTTTGACGCTCAAAATGTCCTGGGGGACGATCCCCACACACCCCGCTTAACCTGCCCTTTCCCCCCCCACATGATGGTCATGTTACCATCTTAAAATTATAATAATTTGTACAAAGCAGTCCTACATATTCCCTTCTGTTTCATTAGGCTTTGAGTTTTAAACAATGTGACCCTCAGGACAATGACACCACTTTTGGAATCAGCATTGGTGGAACAGAGGATTATGGGAACAGAACAAAAGAGGGAAGGTCTAAAATGCGAAATCAAAAACAGCAATGGCATCGAAACAAACACATTTTCTGACTGACTCTATGTAGAAAAGGGCAACAATTGTTAATTAAAATCCTAAATGAGCTCTATGAGAGCTCTTCTGAAAGGCCAGTTTTTGTGACAGTGAAGACAATTCACGGTGGGCATTATTTCTGCATATATAACTGTGTTTAAATGTCATTATAGTAATTGAGGTGATTCAGACGTCAAACCTCATAATAATGATTAGCTTTTAAAAGGACAGTCTTTAAAGTGCTTTAAAGAGACCTTAAATCACTTTCTGGGGTTTTTTGATATTATTTCAGTTTTAGCGCATCTATCAACTGGCTCACAATTTGTGTGCAATAATGGATACTTTAATCGTTTAGAGAAACCTTGGACAACCATTAGGATGTTTGTGGTCTATGGTAAAAAAAAAACACCAACAGTAAACGCCAAAGTAGCTTGTACAATGCTTGAAAAGTGCAATAATATCAAGAAACCCCAAAACATTATCTTTATTATCATCTTTGATGAATGGACAGAATGATCATCTCTAGTGAAGGGGCATGCTGAGTGTAAATACGGACAGAAAACAGGCTCAAACCTGCACATAAAAGTGAAAAGGTAATTCAGACATCTTCACTGGACACTATGCACTCACCTCCCCAGGAAGTCATCCCTATCCATGTCTTTATCAAACAGCTCAACCTGGACGTCCTGTCCTGGCTGTGGAGTCAGAACCACCTGGAGAAACACCAGAACATCAGTATTGCGCTAATATTAGCCTACATGCCAAAAAACACTGGCACAACATTACACTGAACCTGAATTATATCAGCAATTCAAATGATCCTACACCAGCACAGATTATATTATTTCCCTTTATAGCTGCAGAAATCATATTACGCTGTACCTCATACAGCTCGTTCCAGGTGGGGTTGAGGTTCTTCTCGATCACGTGACTGCGGAAGGCCACGCCCCCGACGCGTATGTTTGCGTAGGGGTCGCTCTTCCCCTTCCCCAGGAACTTGTCCTTGGCGATCAGATCCCGGGCCTCCACCAGGAGAATCCGCAGCAGCCCCTGCAGGACAGACACTGTTACTGCAGTCTGAACATACATCCACACGATATACATTTAAAGCACCAACATTTACAGCATAATGAGATATTTTATACCGTTCATTTAGTGGCCTGTACCGGCCCTGCTCCGTTTGGTTAAGTACAGCTACTCTAATACTGGACCGCACGCGCACACTCTCTGCGTCTCACCTCTTTTGCAAAGCTGGGGTCAGGAGTGGTCTGTTGGGGCTGTGTTTTGGGGGGGCTGAGGACCTCACTGCCCCCCCTGGGGGTGACCTTCTGACGGGACAATGAGGACTCTTCTTTCATTAGGAGGGTGTGGTCGGCCTCCTTTTCCCCCTCAGCTGAGGTGGTGCTGTCAGCAGCTCCCACCAGCCCCTCCCGAACCACACCGCGCTCCGCCAACTTTGCGTCCAGAATCTGTCGCATGGCAACAAACTCAGATATACATTCTCACACCAGTAAAACAGCACATATCCTTACTATCACAAGCTACACAGAGAGGCAGACTGTGGGGACAAATAATGATGTCAAAATGGCAATTTACACACAGTAATGGCAGTAAAGGTGCTGTAGCTCACTCTCCCACAGTTCTGATACACAGCATGCATTCAGCAACATTCTCACACAGCTAAAGCTGCACATATCACAGCACTACTGACACTTTACACAAAAAGAGATGGACAGTCTGAAATCACAGTGTAAAAGTAGAAGCTGTCATGGTAATAACAGCGAGAATTAAAATTACACTCAATGAGGATTAGCTCAAAGCCTGACTGCCCTTTTAAAATTTACTCTTGGAAACACTTCAAACATCTTCCTCAGTGGCAGCTGGAGCACATGATACAAATGACCGTTGCTCCACTCATCCACTCTTTTCATCCTTTACAGTAAAGGGCTCTCTAAAGTGTGTGGGCAAGTTAGAGTATACTAACGCTGTGCTTTCTGTTGCTTTCAGTTTTTTTTTAATTCAATAAAAGGCTGTTTCTTTAAGAGGCAGTGGAAGTGTACAGTATGCTTAACCAGTGGCGTAACTGAGATTATTGAAAGTGTAATGTAATGAGTGTAATGAAAAAGTTAAATGCTTTACAGTTAGCTGACAAGAAGACACAGAGGGCAGCAGCTTACCACCCCCCCCCCCCAAACAATACCATTCCCCGCAGTGATTGGTATTACGATTACTCGAAAACCCAAATTTCACAATTATTGTGACTGGCCTAGTTGCCATAGACACATGACAACACCAATCAGAAAAATATTAGTTCAAATGGAACAACTGGTCAATCGTTATAACCAATAAAATAAGATGGCACCACAAGATTACATTTTACTTTTAGGCACACTATGCAGAAACCATTAAACTGGAGCACATATGCTCTGTGTCTGTGTGGAGTGCTGATCCTCCACAAAACATCTGCAAGTACCGTGTTGATTTCTGAAACCCTGCACGCAAAACTAACCTTGACATTAATAACAGAAAGGGCTGTCAGCTTGACCATGGTGAGAAGGAGGGGCCGGGCTGAGGGCAGTGCTTACCTTGAGTTCAGCTCTCAGCAGAATCTGACTCTCAAAGAGTGCCCCATCCAGCCTCAGCCAGCGGTCCAGAACCAGGCCCGGCTCTGACAGCAGCTCTCTGACGGGCAGAACCCGAGAGCCTGTGGGCTGGTCCCCAGTGTGAGTGAGCTGGAGAGAGAGAGAGAGAGAGAGAAAAAAGAGACAGAGAGAAAAGAGACAGAGAGCTCATGAACCCATTGACCCTTTGGCAAGGAGGTTAATTGACAACTGTACAGTATGTTTCCATTCCACCTCAAATCACACTGTAAATCTTACATATGAGCAAGGCACCTGAAAACAGTGTGAAGGTCTAAAAACCATGTATATTAAAAGTCATCCTGAAAGAAGTGAACACCAGTTATATCATGCTTTGCCAAAGTATCCAGGTTTCAAAGAAGCTGCTGCATGTTTTATGGAGTCTCACAACATTTTGTCAAAATGATACAGGGAAAAATATTATCTGAATGCTGTCTCACCTTCACTATGAGCATGTCCTGTTCAGGGTCGCGAACCAGGAAGTAGAACGCCTCATCCCACTGAGGAGAAGTGGAACGATCACACACCTAGCAAGAGAGAGAGAGAGAGAGGAGCGAGAAGAGATGAGGGGAGGCACTTTAACCAGCCATCCCGCTGCATGGATGCTAGCTTGTTTTGCACAGCTGTGTGAGAAATCAGATTCATTCTATTCAACCTGACTTTTCATTTTGTGTTAATGAATTCTGACTTACTGATCAGAGAAGTCTGAACTGGGCACACTGTAAACTGTTTCTTCACAGCATTAGCTAACTAACTGATAGCAGAGGAGCATTTAATGCACAAAACAGCTGCATAAATCTTTGAATCAGTGGCATTATACATCCAGCTGTATCCATTTGTATCAGCTTAACATAAATATACAATACCTGTAACCTTATAACCGGTGAGGTTTCGATATAAGCTCTTTGAGCTACTTATCTCACCTGCACATGTACTACTTTCTTTTATTTGTTGTATTTTTTCTTTTCTTTTTTTTTCTTTTACTGTGTGCAAATAAACTAAAATAAACTAAACTGTAAAAAAGGTTTTCAGATAATCTTACCTTGGTCTTGTGGGAGGTTCCCCTGAGTATAAGCTCCGCCCCCACTTTTGGCTCCTTCCCGCTTTTCTTCAGCTGAGTACACATGACAATGGCACCACAAGATGAGTCCACACCAATATAACTTATCTGAAAGCTCAGCATTTCTTCTTTGGGACGTAACTTCATGCAAAATAATGTTCTTGAACACAAAATCTCAGTCAGCATATAGCTACACATCAGTGCACAGTTATTATAAGAGAAAGGAACTGTGGGAAGGTGGTCTCACAGGCAGGCCGTGGGCGCGGTCCATGTACACAAACAGCACAGCAGCAGAGGGTACAGCCTTGTTCAGATAGGACTGCTGGGACTGGAACTGCAGGACCTGAGGAGTGAGATTATAATCACATTCATAAAGACAGCATGGGGACTGGGATTACACTTTAGATGGGACTGGGATTAGTCACATTCATAAAGACAGCATGAGGATTGGGATTAGTCACATTCACACAGACAACATGAGGACTGGGATTAATCACATTTAGACAGAGAGCACTGGGATTAGTCCCAGTCATACAGACAACATGATGGTTGCGATTAGCCTCATTCACACAAGACAGGGTCTTGTCAATCCAAACCTGTATACTGCAGCTGAAATTACTGCTGCTAACACTGTAACAGAAAGATAGACTCAGTAAGTGAGCAGAGTGAGGACTGGACTCACCGGTTCCAGTCGGTCAGGGTCTGATACTTTGGGCAGCCACTCCAGAACCAGGTGAACACGTCCCGACTTCACATCATTCAGAGTGAACCACTGCAACACACACACACAGGAAACAGGGTAAATACACACACACACACACACACACACACACACACAGGAAACAGGGCAAATACACACACACACACACACACAGGAAACATGATAAATACACACACCCACACACAGAAAATTAGCTAAATAAGACACAACCACAAACACTACCTGAGAGTGATTATAAAAAGGCATATAATATAAAAATAAAAAAATAACAAAATATACAGCAATTATAAAAGACAGGATATAACATGTTATCCATACACACTGTCTAATGCTATCACACACATACACACAACATGTATTCACTGAAGGCAGACAGACAGACAGACAGGTCTCACCTCATCAGTGTACTGGGAGGTGATGATGTCCTTCAGACTGATCTTAAACCTGCAAGTCCCAAGCAAATATGAGTACCTCAGCAGTAAAATGAACATCATTAACCGTACGCACTATTCACTCCTGCACAAAACCAGCCTATACACACCCACGCTACCGTACGCTCACCTCCCCATAAAGTCATCCTGATCCATGTCTTCATCAAACACGTCAACCTCCACCTCCTGACCCGGCACTTCGGTCAGAACCACCTGGAAAATCAGCAGGACATCACTACCAACATCCTCACGACGATTACAACGCTACATATGAGCTACCCTGCCGCTGTTCAAAAAACAGTACTCCAGCACAGCTCGTATTTCTGCCCTGGTTATAACCACAGAAGTCCTGTGGCGTTGCGCTGTACCTCGTACAGCTCGTTCCAGGTGGGGTTCAGGCTCTTCTGGATAGCGTGACTGCGGAAGGCCACGCCCCCGACGCGTATGTTCACGTACGGGTCGCTCTTCCCCTTCCCCAGGAACTTGTCCTTGGCGATCAGATTCTGCGCCTCCACCAGGTGAATACGCAGCACCCCCTGTAGGACACACATTGCTGTTGCAGTCTCAATGACGAATGTGCAGAATACTGTTTTAAGCACAAAGGCCTTTTGGAAACGCTACATCTCGATGTGCATAGTGTGCATGAGTGTGAGTCAAACTGATGTAAAAGTCAAGGGCAAATATTTACTCAGGAGATTTATGGTAATGTAGTCTGTATTTAAATCACACTAATTTTAAAGTGAGGGAAAGATATGTACTCAGGAGATTCATGGATTAATGTAGTATTTGTATTTTAATCACACTGATGTAAAAGTGAGGGACAGACATGTGCAGATAGTGACTCGCCTCAGTGGCAAAGCTGGAGTCAGGGGAGGTCTGCTCAGGCTGGCTGTCGGGGCGGCTGTGCACCCCGTGGGCAAGCTCAGCAGAGAGAGCCTCATCCATCCACAGCACCTGAGAGACAGAACAAATCGTATTACACAAATGCAGGAGGCAGCCCTACGCCAGTAAAGCACCTTTATGTCATTTGTTTACTGCCATTAACTAAAATGGCATCTAAATTTGTCGGCACGGCACTGTTTGAGGTTTTATCAGTATTCATTTCAAACAGTCCGCTATTTAGTTAATTGAGGAATCGGAAATAGGTATCATAAAACCCAGCCATAATACAAAACGCACCATGCACCTCAGGCATTGCTGGAAGTGGAAACCGAACGTCAAGCTAACGGAACACGAACAGACACTGATGCGCGCGCCTCACCCGCAGCACCGCGTTGATGTAGATGCGGCTGGCGGGCCCGGCGTTGTCCAGCTGGAACCACTGGTCCATGGAGAGACGGGGGCAGGAGAGCAGGCGGGACAGGGGGATGGTCAGACTGCCCAGCGACAGGATCCGGTCCGTGTCTTTCACCTGAGAGACGGGGAGAAAGAGGGAGAAACAGAGGAGACAGAGTGACGGGAGGACAACGCAGTGGGCGAAGGGGCAAGGGAAGGAGAAAGACAAGGGAAAAAAGAAAGGGATGAAAAAGAGGAGAGAGCGAGGTCAATCGTGTTACACCATCGGCTCTGGTGTTGCTATAACACGATTACCAACAAAAACAACAGAAATGTGAGGGTCTCAACTACCGGAAAAAAGAAGTGTAGTTCACAGCAGACTAAGGGACAGCAGATGGAGCCAGTGGCCTGCAGCCAGCAGGTGTGACTGTTACCTGGATGTCGATCTCCTGATTGTGAGGGTTTTGGATGAAGAAGGTGAAGGCATCCTCAAACACTGGGTTATTGGTCCCATAGCATGTCTGAAAAAGGAAACAGGAAGGATAGGACAATGGGATTGTGGAAGGAAACTAAGTGTGCAGTGTGCAGCTCATATGATACTGTATCAAGGAACAGGAAGTAGAGTTGTAGATATACGACGCTATCACAGAACTGTGTGGACATAATGGAAGAACGCAGGACGATATGTAGGTACAGTATATTGCAGTGCAATGGAAGAGGAATTAAAGTGTGTAGTTATGTGACACTGTGGAAGAGAACAGGAAGCAGAGAGGAAGTAACCACAATATAACCATAGATTATGGGCTTTGGTATAACACTGTGCAAGGGAACAGAAAGTAGGGGGGTAGATCCACTAATAAAAAACAGTGAGCACAGTTGGTGGTCATTACTGTGCAACAACTGCAAGCACTAATGACTGATTCATAGAAGTAAAAATGAAATAACTGTGCAAAAATAGTTAACAAGTGAAATTCACAAGTTATGTCATGATGTTTCAGCCGTCAGATCAGCCTTCATCTGATATTATTGGAGTACGGGTCAAGCCAAGTTTCATCCTGAGGCTGTGCCTCATCTCAGTAGTCTAAGCACGCTCTGAACACACAAATAAATTAAAGGCTGGTTTTGCTCACAGCTGTTTTTGAAGTTGAGCAAGTGCTGACCTAATAACACTAAGTGGAAATTTGCCTGTTATTTTACTAGTGCTTAATTTCAACTAGTGTCCACAGATAATGCTGTGGGAATAATAATTACTAAAAAAGTAGCCACAGTGTCATAGACAGGATTGGTTGAATAACTAGCAGATGAATCTCTTCAGAATTTATTGGAATAACTTATACAACATGCCCTTCCATGCACTAGAACAGTGTCTTAACAGAATGAGCCACCCAGCAGCACCATGTGACTCATTCTTTGGTGACTTAAAGTAGCAATCCTAAATTGATGTTTCATATGGTATATTAACACGTCACCCTTAGAATAAGAGTAGGAAGGAGAAGCAAATGCATTGAGATTACCACTGCATGTTCAGCTGAGAATATTCCTCTTGGCTAGCCAAGGTGGTTTATGGGTAATGTACTAAATTAATGTAGCAGTCTTACCCTGCTCTCTCGAGTGATGTCCTCCACAGACAGCTGCACCACAGGACTGGGGTCTTTATTCCCCTTCTTCATCTGCAATAACACACCTGTTACACATCTGTTCAAGTATATACCCATGACACAGCTGATAAGACAACTTTACAACTGCCAATCACTGCAGTGCATCCCCAGTACCACAACTCATATAACATTCATGCTATTATATTCATTTAGCTGAGGCGATTATCCAGAGCGATTTACAAAGAAGAACAGTGCCAACACTCAATTATACAACTGACTGTTAGTGCCGAGATAGCCAAATAATGCTTTTAAAACTCTGTTAGTAGTGAAAGTGTTCTTGAGAGACTGCAAAGAAGTCCTTAAAATGTTTTTCTGCTGGGAAAAGCAAGTGTGGTAAACTCAAAGCTGTGGTTTGGGTGTGATAAAAAAGAAAACATTGTATTAATGTTGGTGCCATGTTTTTATTCACTTACATAACCCAACTGCAACACTGTAAAGCTGCAACAGCAGTTTGAATGTACTGGATACAGTGCACCCCAATACCACATGCCCAATGTAATACTGCATTCCAACAAACAAAACCCAAAATAGGAACGCAGTACAGTGACACGCAACAGCACTAACACGACACACAAGCCATAGCTACCTAACAACACCCAGATAACTACAGCAATGATAGCAAAACCCGTCACGATAGCAGAGATGAGGGCACGCTACCAGGCTGCGGTTTGTGAGTAAGTACAGCTTTGAGTTCAGAGCTGCTCTAGCTTGGCACAGAAAGGAAGCAGCAAGGTGTGGGCACACAGGAAGCTAACATGACTCACAGGAAGTTCTTCAGCCCGGTCCAAATACACAGCCAGGATGGCTGAGGAGGGAGGGTCTGCGGTCTTGCTGGGGAAGTTGATGCTTTTATTTCTTTCGAGAACCTGAGAGAAACAGAAGTGGGACATTCTGAAGGAACCTCAGGAACCTCAGCTCCACGGAGAAGTAGCGCAATGTAAGAAGATGTGACGCGATCGTACAACGGCGGTATTGATCGGTGGAGGCTGACCTGGTCCAGCTGGTCAGTGGTGGGCAGGAGGGTAAGCCACTCGAGACGCAGATGGACGCGGCCGGATCGCACGTCCTTCAGAGTAAACCACTGGGGAACAGAGAAGGACAAATCAAACAAACCACTGGAATACAGAGAAGGACATACAGTATCAAACAAACCACTGGGGAACAGAGAAGGACATATCAAAGAACCAACCACTGGGGTACAGAGAAGGACATATCAAACAAACCACTGGGGTACAGAGAAGTACATATCAAATAAACCACTCGGGTACAGAGAAGGACATATCAAACAAACCACTGGGGTACAGAGAAGGACATATCAGACAAACCACTGGAGTACAGAGAAGGACATATCAAACAAACCACTGGGGTACAGAGAAAGACATATCAGATAAACCACTATGGAACAGAGAAGGACATATAAAACAAACCACTGAGGAACAGAGAAGGACATATCAGAAACCACTAGGATACAGAGAAGGACATATCAGACAAACCACAAGGACATATCAGACAAACCACTTGGGTACAGAGAAGGACATATAAAATAAACCACTGGAGAACAGAGGAGGACATATCAAACAAACCACTGGGGTACAGAGGAGGACATATCAAGCAAACCACTGGGGTACAGAGAAAAACTTATCAGACAAACCATTGGGGTACAGAGAAGGATGTTGCCAATCCAAACTCACCTCATCCACAACTATTTCTTTCTTCACTATGCCCAGATCCATTTTGGTCCTGCGGGGGGAATGACGGGGTTAATCATTAACAGGCAGAGTTTAAATGGTCCCCTTTAAAAATCATGGAGAAGGACGTGCGGTGATTGGCTATGATGAGAGGCAGTGACAAACACAGACAGAGATGGTACCTCCCCAGGAAGTCGTCCTGGTCGGGATCTTTGTCAAACACCTCCACCTCCAGTTCTTGCCCAGGCACTTCGTGGACGATCACCTGACACGCAGACAACCGACACGCAGGCAACCGACACACAGGCACAGACACACACGTAAACCCGCACATACAGGGACAGGAGCACAGGCAATAATCACACTCAGCCACAGACACGCACAGGCAACCAACACACACAGGCACAGACACACACACAAACCCACACATACAGGGACAGGAGTACAGGCAATAATCACACTCAGCCACAGATACACGCAGGCAACCAACACACACAGGCACAGACACACACACAAACCCACACATACAGGGACAGGAGCACAGGCAATAATCACACTCAGCCACAGATACACGCAGGCAACCAACACACACAGGCACAGACACACACACAAACCCACACATACAGGGACAGCAGCACGGGTGATAATTGCACTCGGCCACAGACACACGCAGGCAACCGACACACACAGGCACAGACACACACACGTAACCCACACATACAGGGACAGCAGCACGGGTGATAATTGCACTCGGCCACAGACACACGCAGGCAACCGACACACACAGGCACAGACACACACACAAATGGACGAACACACCAGCAACCGCCACCCGCAGGCACACACACATATACAGACACACAGGTACAGACACAAACAGACAACCAGGACACAGGCAGTCATCAAAAACAGGCACACAAACAAACACGCACACACACGAGAGACAAACCAAACAGGAAACCAACACACAGGCAAAGACAGACAGTGGAATGAGTTTGAAGACTCTGACACTGAAATATGTTTCATGTGCTGAAATACAATGTGGATTATGCCAATTACATATATCACTTATATATGAAACGTGTAATCTATACGTTGATGACATATGATTATATTCGATAGTTCATTGGATTCTGTTCCAAAGGACAATCAGGCCTTGAAACAAGACAGTTGAGGAGAATGTCATGTTGACAAAAATGTCATGCTAAACGGCAAAATGGAATTAGACTCAATGCACTGAAAATGACAAACTGCCCACTTTGAATGCATTCTGAATGTAGACTTGCATTGTAATGACAAATGAGATTATAAATGCATTACATTGCAGGTCAGGCTACATAAGTGTGCTTTACATAAAAGCAGACATGACGTCAGCTGCTTGTACTGGTTTGCATGCTTGCACAGAAACAATGGGGCCTCACAAGGGGGGATACAGAAGCTCTGGCGAACTGCCAGAGCCAACTTCTTAGCAAGTTGCCTGTTACATTCGAATGTTTTGCTTTTGGTGATGCTGTGAAAAACCCCAGCCATGTTATCTTGTGGAAAAGAACAAGTGTATATATGTGTTTTACTCCTGGTTTTGTTTTACTTCTGCTACATTGCGTCTACTATGTTCTCGCCATTTCTTTCTTCTGACCATTTTAGTCTCATCTCTCTCGCTTTCTCTCTCTCTCTCTCTGTTTCTCTCCCTCTCTCTCACGTTCTCTCTCTCCATCTAGTTTTTCCTTTTTTCATCTGTTTTGTGTGCCTTGCTATTGCTGTTCATTTTGATTTGGTGGTTTCTTTACTTTACTTTTGTTGCTTTTTGTTGTTGTGAATGGCTGTATGTGTTGTGCAGTACAGGTTTTTTTTTAAACTCAGCTCTCTCTCTCTATCTCTCTCTCTCTCATTTGTATATGAATAGCGACAGGAAATCTACCTCAGAATCATCTCAGAACAGCTAAGGCTAACAGGATTGAATGCTGAAGCCTCTATGGTACGGCTTCTCAGAGCGGCTTGTTCTGGGAGCCCGTTAGAACGGCTCGGGACCGCCCTCACCTCGTACATCTCCCTCCATTTTGGGTTGAGTTCGTTGTCCACGTGGCGGGAGGTGAAGGTCTGGGTCCCCACCCGCACCACGGCGTAGGGGTCCGACATGCCGGAGAACGCCCCCTTCATGAGGTTGTCCTTCGCGGCCAGACCCTCGGCCTCCAGGAGGTGGACGCGCACCACGCCCTGGGACGGGAAGAGGCGGAGCTCAAACCGCAGAATCACACAGAGGGAGGGAGCAGGACCTGCTCTCTGTGCTCATGTCAGTCCTGCAGCAGCAGCCAGCAGGTGTTCAGCAAGGACGCATCCTTCTCTGCTTACTCTCAAACTGAACTGAAGGACCTAGCTGGAGCCATGAAATGGGCCTACAAACACAACAGGGCTTTTGAAAGTGTGAGAATGTACAGTATATCAGGACTTTTGGCAACTTCCAGGATTCAGTCAGTGTGATTGGTGGGGGCGATGGTCGGTACGACTCGAGCGCGTTACCCTCGGGAGGGGGGAGCGCAGCTGCGCAACGTGCAGGTCGGGCACCAGGGGGACGGTGAGTCGGTTGGGCAGCACCAGGAAGGAGGCGATGGCGTCCATTATCAGAGTGTCTGACTTTACACTGGAAATGAAAGGAAGGCAGAAGCTAACACTTGAACTACATATTAAACCACAAATAAGATCTTTCATTAACTCTTCATCGGAAAGCTCGTTAGCTTGTCAAGTATTTCAGTGCAGTCAACACTATGGCCAGCCAGCTCACATTAGTTATGGATCCAGGACACGGAAGAGTAAGCAATTCCCTCCATAGCGCATAAAATCTCTTTCCCCCATTTTAACAAACTGCAGGGAGGGAAGCCCAAAAGATCCACCCTCTCTTTATGGGAGATAAAATATTTTTCTAAAAAGGCATAATAAAAATAAAATCATAACGTTCTGCATGTCACTCAAGGCCAAACTGCCGACAGAGAACCTGCAGGACTCACTTCAGTCCGGGAATGTCCAGCAGGTTAGTCAGTCCGGTCCAGTTGATGTCCAGTTGCTGCAGAGAGGCAGAGGACATTTCTGATGGAACAGGCTGGAAGGATCCCTCAGTAAAATAAGCCAGGCAGCCGGGGAGCCGGTGCTTTAATGTGGCGATCGCGTTATTAAATTAGGGAGTACTCACAGGCCTGCGGATGAAGAACATGGTGACGGCGCCCACTATGGGAACGTCTCCGATCAGCGGCTCCAAGATCACCCGCAGCATCCCGTGAAGCTGGAGAGAGAAGGGGGGGGGAGGGTCCGTGGGAAAGAGAAGGGGAACAGAGAAAGAGGGAGAAAAAGAAAGAGATTAAACACCGATCATGTTAACCACAAATGACTCTTTTTTTTTTTTGCCTTCTCCATCAGTCCTACCTGCATCCCCTTTATGCCCGCGTTGCAGAAGTACCTCTTCACCTCCACGTTGATCTCGACGTCCCCGACGTAGCTGCAGAGAGAGAGAGAGAGAGAGAGAGAGAGAGATGTCAGAGCGTCAGTCTGCCTTCCTTCTCTGCGCTGAGGGTTCGAGAGACGGGCGTGCGGTGAAAGAGAGGGACGGGGTGAAAAGGAGAGGGTGGGGGGAAGCGCTACCTAATGTACAGGTCCAGTAGCACCTGGCCCCTGTCATTCTCTGTGTGAGCCTTCACTCCCACCACCTTCATGGCCTGGGAACACACAAAACACACAGGATGTGTACACATGATACGCTGTAATTCACTGTAATTATTATTATTATTATTATTATTATTATTATTACAGCAGATACCCAAATCCCAGCACACACATAACAACATAGATACAAATACAATTATAGATAAGTAATCCAATATACAATTTTAGAAGACAGCAAAAATTAGTCTGAAAAAGAAGCACAGTGACTATGTCACTTAACTTGATCGCTATCCATGGTTTCACCACCCCAGCCCCTACCTCGTCCCCCAACAATGCCACCCCACCCCAATTGTGCTCCACCACCACCCCCCGGCCCACATTTACAGCACAGGGTGCCATGGGCACCCAGGTTACCTTGCTCCCAAGGTCAACTTTGGTGAAGTTGAGGGTCTGCAGATGGACGCTGGAGGCCCGGATGGAGGGGGCGATGGACTCGGCGAGCAGCTTCTCGAAGTACTGCCCCACGAACGGCCAGGCCTGCTGCAGCACCTGCAGACAGAGGCCAGAGCACAGGCCGGTCAGCGGGAGAGAACTCAGCCTCGCCAGCCATCACAGGGAAAAACAGGAAGTTCTCCAGTTCTCCTTCAAGTTTTCATGGAAAAATAAGAACCTTCAGCCCACATTAGTTGCCACTGGCAGAATCAGTATCACAGCACTAAGAACAAGTTCATCAGCTGGATATACCGTTCAGTATACCCCAAACAGCACATTAAAATTAAAAGTGTAAAAAAATAGAGCACTACTGCATAAAGTATGCTGTCAAAACAAAGGGACTGGCAGTGGAAAGTTAACAGAAAGATCATTTGAAAAACTGGCAGGAGTCCAGGGATTAGGAATGTGTTTTTGCTTGAGCTACATAAGCTGGTATAATTGTCCTCCTCTTGGCAATTTGAGAGCACAAATAAGCATGAACTCTCCTCCTAACAGACTCAGATGTAATCATATCATCTTCACCTCAATTTTGTAGTAAGATCAACAGTAACTTTGCTAGCTGGCCTAGCAGTAATGTTGGGCACAAAGATGCACTGGGCAAAAAGGTGGAAGTGGCTGAGGTGAAGTATGTCAAATACATTACGTTTCTGAGAAACACCCACAGAGAATCTTAGTAATGTCTACCACCACTTCCCTGGTGTGGCAAGCCTATGCCAGTTTCAGAAAGTACTGTTTCCAGAGGGCAAACCCAGATTCGGTAGAGATGAGACCATCTGGGGTTGAGACTAAAATGAACCCAATGTGGAGCCCAGAGGAACACCATTTTAATCAGGAGAGGAATGCAAACAAATGTCTGTCATTTTGTGAAAAACATACGATACTATAGCAAGCTGGTAATCCTGTTAGTGTTATGTTGAAAATAATATTACACATGCCCCAGCCAATCAGAAAAGAGTATTCAGCCAAGCCATTGTGTATTGGTATTGTGGACACGCAACATTTGTGAGTTGAAAATAAAATTCTTTGTGTCACATCTGACACTGACTGTCTTTATTGACACAATAAACTAAGCAATAAGATTTCATTATTATGGAAAAACATGGGTACTGATGTGCGCTGTTATGAGTTTATGCATTTTCTATACAGCCAGTGGCACCGCCTGACCAAGATGCATTCTAAAAATAGATTCTTTCCCATGCTAGGAATCGATTTGTTATCGAGCACATTATGCCATCCCTCGATCTGTGAAATAATTGAAAATCACCATCCCTAATTTCTGAGGTTATCAAGTAAGATTTAGAAAGCCTATAGTTTCAGACGTTGTATTTTCTACATGGTCTAAAACTATATTTACAACTGGATAATTACCAAAGAAATTCAGGTTAAGTAATACAGATTATATCCTTGAGGAAAACCACTAACGCACCTGGGAATCAAACCAGCAACCTCTGAGTTAAGATCCCAGCTCTCTAACTCTTACACACACAGCCTCACATAATACTCCTGTTTATGGCTGCCACTCATGTCATGACTGGGCCTAATTCATAGGGGAGAGGGATTAAGGCAACTCCGACTCTTTCAAAACAAGCTGCAGCTGCAGCTGCCCTATACTGTGTGTTTGTTTGCAGACACACGCCCTGGCGGGGAAGGCTGGTTACCACAACAGTAAAAAAACAAATGGCAGTTGTACCTCTTTACTGCTAGTGGTCAAGCTGGATTACTGAGCCCTGGGTGTGTGTGTGTGTGTGTGTCTGTGTGTGTACCATGCATTTTTAATGCGTGTATGGCTAAACAGTGTAACTGTTTGAAGTAACCACCATGGGATTCATATATGTAATTAAACTGCTAATGTCATGGGAACACTCTATGTTGCCAGATGGCCTCAATTACATCTTCCCAAGGGAAGGCTGGTTGAAAATTCACATGAATCAAAATATCAAGGAAATTATTAATTATGCTGCATAAACAGGCCTACTCTCTTTGTACCAAAAGATTTTCACTGTAAAGTTGTGGTTTTCACTGTGCACCTCCCCCACCCTCCTAGAGCAACGGTTGTGGCCTTCCATACAGGATCAGACAGTTGTCTAATCCTACCTCAGTTAGGATATTTTCCTAGTCAAGGTGCAGTTGTGAAACTCGGGTGGTAGACTAACTCACGTCATCATCATAATAAGGCTTGTCCAACTCAATTTAGAAAATTTCAACTGCAGTGTACCTGTAGAACACTCTTAAGAGGTTTTAAGAGGAATGAGTTACATGTGGGTGTGGCAGAGATTTTCATCAAGGTTGACCAGACTGCTTTCCAAAATCAAGACAATAAAAGAACAAAAAAAAAAAATTCAATTCCAATGATACAGATTCTTTGTGGTAAGTAACCATAGAAACATTTCAGTTCTGATAAACAATCTTCAATCCCTATACTTCAATATCTTAGAGGTTCTGGCGTACATAAATATCCATTTTACAATTGTGTATCTTAGGCAATTTTACTTGTACAAACAGCCTCTCCTTGTCTCTCTCTCTCTATCAACAGCCATCAGACATTCTTGTGCAATTGTTTGTCTATATTCCCCATATATTTTATGCTCATACGTTTGCAAGAAAATAGCACTGGGTGTCTGTGTTTCAGGTAAGAGGTGGCCTGAGCTAGTTAAAAGACAAATTGGTTACTGGGCAACAAATTAGCACAGCAGCGAATGTTTTCGCTGACATGACCGCTATTGCACCACCCAATCCACGGTGACGCAAAGAGATTTATTGCGGGCCGCAAAATTACCATTCCAAACAATATTCCGTTCACACGGCACAAAATGAGCAATTCCCTCAATGTCACTCAAATACGGCCCCCTTATCTTTCAGAAATTTTATGACACAACTACGCTACCGACAGGCCCCAAATGCCATCGTTTTTTGTTAGTTTTTTTAATGCTTCAAGCAGATCATATTACAGCCCTGAAAGTCCTGCGGAGGCACCCTGCAAAGCGATCCATAAAGGCAGAACGGTCCAGCTGGGGGGAAAACATATCGATTTGTTCCCGTCTGATTCGACTCTAAAAGCCAACGCCCTGCCTTTTATTTATGTGCTTAATTCTGCAGCGGGGCGAAAACTGATTTAACGCAATGGTTCTGTGGAGACTAGCATATGGAAGGAGCACGACTACAACACATATTAATGATCTATGTGAGGCTTTAAGCTATTTAGTACAATACCAACATTTAATCAGTACAACGATTATAATATTACAAACAAGACAAGGCTTATTCACCCTTAAAGTGTACAATATTTCCTTTATGAAATATCAAAATATAAACGAATGAATCATTGCAAAATGGTTTTCTGAGGTACCCTAGCTTTGGAACCCCCTGCTTTAAAGGACTGCGAATTCCAAGACACCCCCTTTCCACCTTCCCATAATGCTCTCTTCCGCCATATTCCTCTTCCGTTATCTTCCCTAATTTAGATGCAGCCAGGCCCGTCATCCCTGAGGCCCGTCCCACCGCTGCGATGTCTTCCATCCTTTCAGGAGGGTGTGCACAGGGACCCGCCCCTGCCCCTCCCTTATTGCCTGCATGCAGCTGTTGCTTATTTTCACTATGCGGCGAACCAGTTGAGCTCGTCACTTACTGCAGCGAAGGGCGGCTCAGCCAGCACAGACCCAAACCCTCCCTCCCGGGACAATTCTGTCACAAACCGAGACTGGGACTCTCAGCCCGCCGGTACTGTCACAGTCAGGGTTTGACTGGGACAACTGGGGAGCGTCACGAATTCCATATGCCACCCACGAGTCCCATCCATCTCTTTTCAAGAACTTCGGTATAATCTTAAAGTACTTCAGTCTTAAATGACTTTGAAACTATAAAAGGCATAGGGTAACGAATAGAAGTCCTTTAGCTCTGTTCATTGCCAATGAAAAACAGTGTAATGGTGCCTGAGCTTAAGGCCAAATGGTTGCAGGTTCAAATCCCAGTTGAAATAGCAGTTTTTGTCCTTTAGCAAGGTTTGCAGCTGGACCAGTATGGTTAAAACAAATGTACTATGCAACCAGTTAGCTAACTTGCATGAAAGCAACTGCACCAAAAACAGGTCTGCCATAAGCAAAGGTACACAAGTGTAAAGGCTTTCCATATTTGGTAAAAACAGTACTCATACTACTCATGGAGGGTCCCTTTATAACGGCAAATCAGTGAAGCTGCTGAAAACCACAAATGGTTACATGGTGCGTGTCAGGATGGTGAGTCAGAGGCAGCCAGGTCATGTGACAGGAAGCCTGGGGTGGCAGGGCTCACATAAAAAAAAAGTACAGCTCCTGCTGACCTGCCTGCAGAAAACTTTCATCAGTATCATCTTTGTCCGGGATTGAATTACAGAGAACACGTGTCTCTGCTATGAAGCTAATTTATAATTGCGGCAGCATTCTTCTATAGGACTATCTATGCTCATTCTCAACATATATTTGGTGAAAATATAGAACGACAACTCAAAGAATGTAATTTATTAATTTAGCCTTTATTCAGGACAAAAATTCCACTATGACTAGGTCTGTTTTCCACTGATGGTCAGCAGGGTAGCATATATGCAAACACATGAATAACACAAGAATATAAAGATATTTACACATACAAAGACAACATAAAAAATTACCAAGACAGCATTTATATATTGTGTTACATTGCCTCCGTCTGTGGGGAATCACTGTCATTGACTGATTGTGTGAGGGGTCTCCTTGACAACCATGACTCACAGCAACTGCAGGCTGGAAGAGTGCCAAGAACAGTAAGCCCCTCCCCTCACCTCTCCCCTCCCCTCTCCCTCTTCCCCCTTCTCCCACAGTGGCTGGATATAGTCCTGAGACAGCATCCGTGGCGACAGATGAAGGGGTTCTGTTTAATGTGCCCACTCCCTCCCAGATCCATTCCCCCTGCAGCCTCTCTACCCTGCCACTCCCTGGCTACCAGAAATCATAGCGCTGTGAGGACCGTGTGTGTGTGTGTGTGTGTGTGTGTGTGTATGTGTGCACATATTTTTCCTCCACACAAAGTCAGCCTTATTAACTAGTTTTAAGGTTTCATGTGTGCCAAAGGCAAAAATCTGGCCACACAAAAGGGCTGTTATAAAAAATGCATGTTAACAACACTACATACCAGACAGTAGAATGCATACACCCCAGTGCATATTTAAAGCTTTTGACATTTTGATTGGAGATTGATTGCCACTGTGAATAGACCTCTTTCCACCTCCTAGTGGCAAAATGTTGTTACTGCAGGACACAACTGTGGGAGCAGGCAGCAGGGCTGTGCTACGTTCACAACCAGGCTGCTTTTCTGGTAGACGTTCACCCCGTTAGGCTTACTGATTTACTACATATTTCACAACATAGATTCAAGCCAGGTCTTGAACACCTGCTTAATTCTTAATGTACTATAATAAACACCCCAAGGAGTCTCTGCTTCTACTACATGACCTGGCAAGCCACTCTGTCTCTGTTTAACACATATACTTCCACCTGATACAACCACAGAATTTACCTCTGTCTAATTTTCTCAGACATAGCCCAGTCCTGCAGAATTCAGCCTGATGTAGCATGTGCTTTATTTGTTCCTTTTAAAAACACAAACACCTCAACTGAATCCCACCTGAGCACCTCAAATCCCCCCATTTGAACCTCAATGTAATCCATCAATCCCCCCAATGCCCCCCCCCTTCCCTCTCCCCATTTTTCCAGACTGACCAGTGTTGAAGGGTAGCCCTAAAAAGGAGGCGAACACAGTACCTTGTTCAGCCATTCGACCTTCTCCACGTCGGGGAAATTGACCTGCGGGAAAAAAAGAACACGAGTCAGACGAGCAGCCTCACGGTCACGCACGCACACACACACAAGGCCGGCCCGTCGGCAGAGGCCAGCCGGGGCACCGTCGGGCCGACAGACCGAAGGCGAACAATGGGCCGAGTCACGACGACAGACATACAGTCAGACGCTTAACAACTGAGACCGCTCACCGTGCCAGAAATACACAGCGGGCAGAGCGGCTCCATTTTACACGCATGCCTTAAATAACACGCATTTCGCCACTCGTAATATACGTACGAAATGAACACAATGGGCTGTTTTTTTTTTTTTTGGTTTTATTTCACCAGACCAAGCCAGAGAGGCACGCCAGCGGAAATTCCTCTCTCCTCTTTACAGCTACACAGGGTTAAGGAATAAATAGCACGCGGTGGTAAGGTCCCAGTAATAGATTACATAAACCAAGAGAATGTGCGAGTGTCGCCATTTTGGGAGAAGCTATAAGAGATTATGTGTGAAGGCGCGAGGCGATATGCATCCGACAGAGCTCAGAAGCATGTTTCAAGTACAGTTAAGTAAAAATAAAAACGAAAAGTTGGTTAAAACGATTCAATTCCTTTCAAGTCTGCACAGAAGCAAAGTAAGGCCTTCCCCTCTCACTGTATCGAGAAAACCTCCCTTTCTTATCTGTATGTAGCACATTGGCGTATTGATCTTTTCCAGCGCGTCCGTTATTTGCAGGAGAGTGCTACACTGCGCTGTGATAGGCTAGGCTCTGGGACAGTACAGGCCTGAGGGAGAGCCAGCATAGACGTGATTAACTGTGCAGGTGTCACCCAGCACAGCAGCATGGCCCGAAACAGGAAGTGGGAAAGCAAACCCAAAGGAGGGGCTGAGTCTACAGTCTGTGGGCCGAGTGCAGAAGAGAGCGGAGGCTTCCTCTGCTCCCGAGACAGAAGGCTCCGCCCCTCTCTCCCTCAGGCTCTCTCAAACGGTCCAACACTGTTCTCTCTCTCTCTCTCTCACTGGTTTTTTGTTTATCCCCTCTGTCATCTTGTTGGTGATCTTAATGGCACTCTTTCACCACACCTTTCCTTCTGAAAATGCTCTATCACACATATACCACAACATCCCTCCCCCACCTCATGCTTAACCAAGCCATATAAGTCTAATATCAAGACCCAGGATGGAGGAGTGAGAGAGAAGCTAATATAGTAAGAGATGGACGCAGAAAGAATGGAGAGAGAGAGAGAGAGAGAGAGAGAGAGAGAGAGAGAGAGAGAGACAGACAGAGAGAGAGACAGAGAGAGAGAGAGATCCCCTGGACCAAGGCACACTCAGCTGCGTGGTATCTCTGGTATTGCTGAACCATACGACCGCCCACAGCAGGGCAAATACCAGCTTTAAGATAATCCCGTTTGCAACAAAATGTTTTTTTTCCTCAACTTTGCATTCGCCGTGATTTTGCATGGTGGAAGTCGTGGGAAAGGAATTCTGGGTACGCTACGGCTGGAGACAAAACAAGATTTCACCAGCTGCTTTTATGCTGCTTTGCCTCCATTCAGCTCAAAACGCATGACTGGTTATAAAAAGTCGGATCGTTTAAATACCCGTGTATTCATACATAAAACATATCTGCGTTGTTATAATGTTCCTGCTAACATCACTTGTAAAGTCAGTGAGGAATTCTTCAGACATTTTATCCAGTTTGAACTGATAAAACTTGCACAAACCAGTGCAGACTGTGTGGTATTAATACCACAGAGCTTACACGTTGTTGTCATATCATAAATGTAATCATTTGTATTGATTTAGCCGAATAAGAATAGTTGCAAAAGCATGGTTGAAAACCCTGCCCCAGACCCTGAATTGGTCATGCCCTTCTTGGTGGCTGATTACAGGTCCAATATACAAGATAGCATGCAGGTGTTAATGTATGCCTGGCTTCACAACTCACGTCCTAATGCTGTGTGAACATGATTTAACATGTATGCGCACTCACACTTGGACTGTGAATCCTGAGCCAAGAGGCCAATAAACTGCGTCAGTCTTATTCCCACTGGCCTTTACCTGAAAGGCCTCTCAAATATGGTAGCCTGTGCCCAGCCAGATCTCAGCCAGGCCTGGCTAACAAGCTTTTCCAGCTTTTCCACTGCACAACCATGGCTGCAACATGTGGCATGGACATGTAATTATTTTGCAAAAAAAAGCTAGCCAACATTAAAAAATTTCTACTCTCATGCTATGATTATTAATTATTGCGGTTAGCAAGAGTGCCATGTCATTTTTTGCACAAAACATTTTCGTCTATTGTAGACAGCTGCAGCTATCACTCGCCCCTATATAATGAGGGAGAAGACTGAATGATCTTGAATGAGTGTGCTATCTTTTCATAGCTTAGCAGCCAGCTCACAGTTCAGAGTAATGAGCCCCTGCCTCCTGACTGCACTGGCATTGACCGACCCAACGGCTAACCCCACCCCTCAGCTTCTGAGTGCCAGGTTTTCATGGCTGGTTGTCGCTCGACTTGTCCGGGAAAAAAAACATGGGAAAACAGTACTGCGGAGGCAGCCAGTTCTTGCTCAATGGTGAAAAAAGAACTTGAAGCACAAGTGTTACACAAACGTGTGAATATATGAATGGCTCTAGTTGGGCTGTGAAACAAATGGTGCCAGATTGATCCAGCTTCTTTCTCCTAGTGTGAGAGGCCAAAAATTGTGCCTGTGAGCGCTCTGAGCCAGGTTATATTGACAGAGCGCAACGTGTTCAGTTGCAGGAAGATTCCATGGTTTGATCAATACTGCAGACCGCAGAAGATGCAGCACTGTCACAGGATCAAGGGGGTGGAGTCAGATGTGAGCAAACAAATGGCGCAACTGAGTTCATCCAGATATAGGCTATCCACATGTTTCCGTCTATCGCATTCTATGTTATTATTAATTGTCTCATGATTACCCATCTCTTTAGAGAAAGACTAAATGTTACATTAGGTACAGTCCAGGATTTTTCAGTTTAACTGTGAAATAAGTCTGTCCCATATGTGGTTCTTCCCTTAACCCTTTAAGAAGGGAGAAATATATGATTAGATTGCTCTTAACTGCGCATTCTAATGCTGATTTAACAATCACTAGTGGTAACTGAAAGCAATGGAGTTCTAGAACACTAACTTAGAACTATTCCAGAAGAAAACCCCACTCTTTAGAGGGTTAAATACCTAGATTCCTGTTTTATAGAACTTGTGTTTTGTTAGATGTCTTTAGACACGGGGGCGGGGATGGGTGGGTGCTTGGTATGAGTTCGAATCATATACCATAAACACAAAAGCGCAAGATCCTGCTTTGCCACAGAACGAGGAAGTAAAATCGAAGGCATGCAATATTGGAGTCTGACAGGCAAACCGATAACGGAATTCAACACTATATTTAGCTACGTTGGGCGTGTCTGAGGGTAGCCTATGCCTAATGCGATTTCATAAATGCGCGATATATATCATGCAGCAATTTAACTATTGAACTTGGGAGCAAGTTTGTACGTGAACACTGAGATGAAACAGAAAACTTACCACTCAAAACATATCGCATATAAAATTTTACAATCCCTTACCCATGCAGGTAAATCCCGTTTACTCTTGAGCATTTTGGAAGAGGTGAATTCTTGCTCGTTGTCCTGTAACTGCATAGCGGACTTCAGGCGTGCCAGCTTGGCATCTCGTGTGTGTTTCCATCCCGAATAGACCATGAGTCCGCACATAAACAAACTAGTACTAATCCTGTAGTACCCTGCTAGATACACGGGCAGTAATGCACCGAGACACTTCCCGAATGTCCAGAGGATAGACACCGCGTTTATTCCTGGAGGTTTGGAAGGCTGCATATCCCCGGAATCTGGTGCGTCTGCCCTAGACTGGGCCGAGTCCGCAGGCTTCGAGACTTTGCGTCCGCATGGCGCTGCATCCCCACTCGGCATCGTAACGGGTTTCTTCTCCATGATTTTCACTTCTCTGTCCTTCCTTTATACATAAAGTTTCACTCAAGAAGAACCTACGCGCAGTTGAAACTTTGTTTTCCTTTGTTTGATTTGCTTTCTACTTCTAACAGCATTGACAAAGATGAAAACCGACTACGGTTTTTTTAATCGACCGAACAATGCGTCGCAGCTCAGTGAAGCACGGTGCCAAAGTTGTGTGGCATAGGCAGACCGATACAGCAATGATTGTTTTTTACTATTTGTCACGAAAAAGTTCTATGGTACCCTATTTTCATACGCCTACAGTTTCCTTCCTTCCAAAAAAGGACTCTAAAAGCCCGGAGTTACGTATCCAGCGCCGTCGGAATGGCTTTATGGAAACACGCCCAGCAGTGTGCAGACGCGGCGCAGTTATGCAGTACTTGTCTCACGACTTCTTATGGCAGACGACCTTCACGGATGCTGTTGCTTGCGTTGGAGAGAAGTAGCCTATCTCAGCTCTTGACCAGTCATGAGCGGACTGGGATGTTAAAGAGGCGGTGGGGTTCGGGGAAGCCGCAAAACGACTGCCGTAGGCGATACCTTTTCGTGAACAATCTCCCTTCTCAAACTCTTTCAATTCGGATTGCTTTGTCACCATTGTTCCACTTACTTGTTTAGACAGGATTTAGGCTTTACGTTGGTTTATTTTATTTTATTTTAAGTAATTGCGAATATGACGTCATTTGATAAATAGCTCCAAAAAAGATATAGCAAGTAGACTAGGTAAAGCTGTGTCCTCCGGAAAAAATAAAATAAAATAAAATAATATACAACACACACACACACACACAATATATATATATATATTAATATGTATATTTTTGTTTTTTTTATTTGTAAATTAGAAACCACCAGAACAAATGGAGGCCTTTCAAGAGAAAGAATCTTTAGTTCTAGAACCATTTCAAATGTATTAGTATTATTCTAGGTCTATAGCCTAATTCTTTTTTTATTTTTTTTAAAACATGTTCTGTATAACCATTCTGCACTGCAGACTACAAAAATGTGAATATTCACGGAAGTTTTGTATTATTAAAAACTTTGTAAACTGAGCACAAAAGCAAAAAATATGGTTAAACTCTCAGCTACAAATAACTCTACAATAACCATTTTAATTGTAGAACAAAAGTTAAAAGTTTGAAATAACTTAAGTATATATTTCATATTGATGTTTGAAATGACTTGGTGTAGCGTTTTTATGGGAACACAAAAGGTTAGCAACAGTAACCATATGAAACCAGGGTCTGTTGTGTCCGCCATGGTGTGTGGACAACGATCTGTTACAAAGTAAACACATGTTATGTAAGCTGTCCCAAGTTCACAGGGCCATGCGCCACGAAAGTACTGCCCAGTAGTGATCACATGACTGGCCTCATCCAATTCCCCCTAAAGACAGCCAAAATTAATCAGAAACACACAAAGACAGACCAATTTGATGTCACATACTTTCAGGCCAGCAACCACAGAATGAAAAACTTACACAGCCAGTCTAGCTTTGTGTCTGAACAAAGGGCAGTGCATTCAAAGGCAGCCAAAGGTGCTACCAAACAATCCCCTCCAAGAAAGATCAGCACATGCTGATGGATACAGGACACCACAGAGAACAAGAAGCAGTTTAACCCCCCCAGTCTGTTGGTATATGTCGTGTTTACCCAGGGTGGAATTCTTTACAGCCAACAGTAAACCCTTTCCAAAGCGATATAATGTAAATATAAATTATTAAAAGCATGAAGTGGTCAATAATGTGTTGTGGTTATTTTAAGATGAGTTATTTCTATACAGATTACATGGTGCAAATCAGCAAGGGTAGCATTTGTAGCTATGAGGCACTGTGTGGTTCTCTCCTCAGAAGTGCACCATGTGCAGTCTGAGGCTGTAACCGTTTTCAGGCTAGTCATTGCTGCTTATGACACAGCAGAAAATTCGGTGCCGCAGCAATACAGGCACTTTGTTTCTCCGTACAACAGATGGGGAAAAACACACGTGCACACACACTCGGCCTGTATAGGACACCTGCTAGGGGGCACTAGCAGCTAAAAGACCTGCAAAACCTGTCTTTTTAAAAGTGCTTGTGTAAAATAAATCAAATTAGCTAGTTTTCACTCCAGCCATTGCACAGTAACGATGTCCGGTGACTGCAGTAAGCTCAGAACCACAGGCAGCCACTACGCAAGTTCAGCCCGCTCAGCTAAAGCCCAAGATCCCCGGGCGAGGAGACCAATCACACCTTTACTGTCTATCAAGGGGTGACGTCACATTCTACAGTGGACATTCATGTGCCAGCTTCTGCACCCTACAAACCACACAGTGTGCTACAGGGCACCAAGTGCCTCCATTTTGGGAATGTTGTGTCTCTCACTGAAGACTACAGGTAACCTTTAAGCAGCAACGTTAATGTTTAGGCGTGGGGTGACCCCAGGAAATCTGCGCCCCAGAATACTGGAATGCTTCAGCTGACACTTCACGCAATCGTTTCCATACCTCGAAGAAGCATTATATTTGGAGAGGGACACCAATTTTTCCTAGTGTAAATTTTTAGCTCTTTGAGGCCACAAAAATTAAGACCCATTGAGGGCTACTGTATCAGGGTGAGCTGCAGCAGGTGTCTTGAAAACTTGCAAAATCTCAGCAAGTACAGACAGTACTCTGGGTAAGTGGGAACATACTGTGCCTTAATTTTATTTTTGGGCGAACAGTCGATTTAAGCCCTCTCTACACCAATGGAATGAAGCCAATAGTTTCACACAGCAGTACAGCGACAGCCACAGTCTACTGAACATGTATAACCAGAAAGAGCGATGCAGAGGTTATATCCTTCAGCCATTAGCACCTGTGCCAGAAAGCACAATTCATCCATCCATCATCTTTACCTGATTACCTGATTACAATTACCTGATCCCTGGTCAGGGTTGCGGGAGGTGCAGGAGCCTGTCCCAGCATGCATTGTAAGAGATGCAGGTATACACCCGGGATGGTTTGCCAGTCCACAGCAGGGAAGCACAATTCAGTAAGTTTCATATACTAATCACAAAAAGCATTCTTAATCAACTTAATCAAAATGAAAGCATTTCTGAATAAGACACCAATCACTAATTATATAACAGTATCACAGAATAGTCCAAAGAATGTCCTAACCTCACGGTACTGTGAGCCGTACTAGGTTGAATGATGTCCGCAAATAAGGAAGTCTAATGCAATAAAATCAAATCTGATCAAATCTATTTGATCAAATCTTCCGACACAGTTCGGTGTTGGAGGTTTGCCACATCAAATGGAAGGGGAAGAGAAATGGATTACAGTAGAGGGAGGCAGGAGGAAGAGTCCAAGCTGAGGGCGCTGCAGGATTTTTAAAAAAAAACCCCACTGCAATTCGGCAGTTGGCGAGTGTTGATGGGGAGTTTCGGACGGGGGCAGCTGCCGCGCAGAAAGCTTCGGCGTAAACCACGCGGCTGCGCCACAGCTCGGCACATGGCTCAGACACGAGCCCGGGGGGGGCAGCTGCAGCCTGCACAGGACAAAGGAACAGACCCGCTTGTGACCTGGACATTACAGCTGGTGAGAGGCCTGTTCCTCCCGCCCACAACCTTAATTCTGCAGCTGGTGAGAGATGCATCTTATCAGCAAGCCCTGCTACCGTTTGTTTCACAAAGGTGGGTAAAAACCAATTAAAAACCCAGCTGGGCAGGTCTGCAAGAGAGCGGTGGCGACTCAGCAGTTTCTCTTCTCAGCAGTTACAGCTTCACTGTAAAGCAATTTCAGAATATGATACTGAAGGTGCCACATAAATGCAATCCTTTATTGTAATGTCATTTATTTATTTTTACTCTCATTAACAAAGCACAATGTGATCTGCAGAGTCACTTTAGTGGGCATTTCAGATATCTACCACTCAAGACTCAAGGGTGGGATTATTTTAGCTGGAAGCTAAACAACAGACCTCAGATTACTTCTCGATACTCTGGTTCCGGCGAACGGGTCGGCCTGTGCTGGCAGCTAAAATCACGGCGAGAGTTTAAGAAAAAAAGATAAAACAGTCAAACAGTGTCTGATATTTTAATGAGATGCCCTAAAGGAAGCCCCAAGACCACACGAGTGTGTCTTCCAGCTGCAGGTTCATGAAATTCAAACAATATTTTTTACAGACACAAGAAATGAACTAAGTAAAATAGCAAAGGCATTGTCTCGAGGGACACACGGCCCTCGTATAAACGCTATGCTCCGGTCCTGGAGCCCAAACTACACAACCGTCCCAAACCCTGGGGGCGACATGCCCAGCTCTCATCACATCACCTCATCCCCACACTCCCCCCCCCCTTCCCCTTGTTACAGGTCAGCACCTTTTTTTTTTCTTTTAAATGATGGACTACAAGGGGGAAGGACAAAATGATAGGTGATAGGCAGTATTTGCTTCGCTTTGTTGTTGTTCTTTTTTTGTGTGCAAAATACAGTTTGTTTACACAGGTGGGACCTTTAAAAAACATAACATTCAACAAACTTTTAAATTCCTTTCTGTCCACTGGCATCCAGGCTTTAGAGCACAATTCTCTGTACAAACATCTATTTCACATATCGGACATTTGCAGATCCTTTGGTGTCTGCGGTTAGGAGGGAAAGTACCCCGAAAATACTTTGCAAGCCTACAGAGTGAGGAGTGAACAGCGGCAATAATGTCTCTCTTTAGTGATAATGCCCAGAGCGGAGATGCAAGACAGCAAGAGCTGCGTTAAGTCACCTCTCCTCACCACCCTCACTACACCCCCCCGACCCCCCCACCACAGCTCTAGTGTGTGTGGTGGACGGTGGTATTTCTTAGTCACTGTACCACTGAGGTCTCCTATTCTGGTCAATAAGAGAAGACATGTATCAGTGGAGGGGAGCAGAGAGTGCACCATGTACATGGAGACCCCTTTAAGTTGCTGCCTGAAAGGATGACCCCAGTTTCTGCCTGTAGTCTCTGGGTCCCCAGTGACTCAGTGTGGTAGAGTGGTAATGCGCATGCTCTGGCTGGCAATGGGGTACGACACCATGGGCGTGGTGGCGTGGCTCATGGTGATGCCCGGCAAGGGCTGGGCCATGGACACGGCCACGGGAGCCACGGAGACGGCCACGGGCGCCATGGAGACGGGCGGCGCCATGCCCTGGGCGATGGTCTGGGCAAGGGCGGCGGAGAGCGGCGCGATCTCGGGGTTGAGGTGTGGCGGGGGTGCGGTGGGCGGGGCCGCGTTGGAGGGCGGGGCGGGGGGCGCCCCGGCGGGGGCCACCAGGTCCTGCTGGGTGACGGGGCGGGGCTGCAGGCCCGCGCTGCTCAGCGTGGTGTGGGTCTGGGCGATGCTGTGGTTGTAGGAGCTGACCGAGCCCACGGGGGGCACCAGACTCTGCTCGGAGGGCGCCGGCGTGGAGGACAGGGTCATGACCTTGGCCTGGCTGCGGAACTGGGCGTTCTGCTCCAGCAGGACCTCGTTGGTGGCGATGAGGTTAGAAACCTAATGTGCGAGAGGAGACCAGGACAGGGGGGCAGAAAAAGAAAGAAACCAAATGACATCACTAGTATGAGCAGTTTCAAGAAAAAAAAAATTTTCTTAATTTTTTTCATATTGTAGCTCAATTGTTTCCCTAAACCAAGAAACCTAGCATCATCAATTTGATACAAAACGCAGAGATAGTCGAGTGTTTTGCTAATAATAATGAAGCAACAAACTAAAGATCATCAAAACTTCTGAAAACTGAATAAAGCTGCATGTTGAAAGCACTGGACCAGACAATTTTATTGTATTCATATGGATGCCCATTGTCTGCATCTGCACACAGTACATCCCTATATCTCCATACATTGCAAATCTCTTGCTTGTTTTTAAAAGGTCAATTTGCCAATTTTTCCTACTCTATGTATAATTTACTTGCCCGTTTGCCATCTACTCTTCAACCACTTACCAATATCTACTACAATTTTATTTCTCGCTTGTTTTAGCTGTTGTTTACTCACCTGTTTTTTTAGATCCTCCACCCTTTTCCTCAGCAGAGTGTTCTCCTCCTCCAGAAACCTGTAGTCCAGGGGGCGGGGCGGGAGGGCGGTCTGCACCCCCAGTTCATAGTGGCCCCCACCCCCACCGTCAGCCAGCCGCAGCCCATCCAGCCTCCGCCGCTTCAGCTGCAGGGTGGCGTGGTCCACAGGGGCCTCCAGGGGCCCCGCCTCAAACAGCCCTCCCTCAAAGAGGGGGTCGTACACCCCGCAGGGGCCCCGGTCGAACCGCCGTGGCCCCGGGGGCCCCATGGAGAGACAGCCCCCTAAGCCGACGCCGACGCCGCCCCCGCCTCCCCCCATCATCCCCGGGTCCCTGCAGCCCCCCAGACTCGGGCACCCCATCCCCAACCCCATCATGTTCCCCCCTCCCCCTCCCCGACCAGCCCCGACATGCTCCCGCCGACGCCCCCGCAGCCGACTCCCCCGCCCCCGACGCTGGCCATCCCGCCCCCGCCCTGCCCCATGCCGCCGCCCACCCCGACCCTGACCGGCTCGTACTCGTAGTCCTTCCTCACGTGGCGGAACTTGCACTTGTTCCCGCGCTGGCACTCGCCCTTCAGGAAGTCCCTGCAGAGGGGCACCTCGCCGCGGCTCAGGGGCAGGTCCGTGGGCGACAGGCCCATGCCGGCCGCCACCTTGCCCCGCAGCCGGAGGGGGAGCTCCCCGGTCTTCTTGTAGTAGTCCTCGTCCTCCTTGGAGCCGTGGACGAAGCGGCAGTTGACGCGGGAGCACTCCTTGTTCTGGTGGTCGTGGCAGAAGATGAACTCGTTCTTCTGCACGCCCAGGTCGGGCACCTCGTTGAAGTCCGGGTGCCGGAAGCGGCAGCGCTTCCCACGCTTGCACACGTTGCGCAGGAAGTCCCGGCAGACGCCGTCCAGGCTCAGACCCCCGAAGCCGCTCCCGTTCCCCAGCGCTGCGCCCCCTCCCATGGCCCCGGAGCCGGACCCACCCCCTGACCCGGATCCCCCTCTGCCGTCCCCTGCTCCCCCCACTAGCCCCGCCCCTGCACCACCTTCTTCCCCGACGCCAACGCCCCCTACTCCACCGCTGCCTCCCCCACTGCTACCTGACAGGTAGGCACTGTCACGATCAGGCATGGCGCTTGGCCCCGCGCAGTGGGCACACAGCGGACATGTGGGGCGTTTTGTCCGCCTGGTTCAGTTAACAAAGATGATGCAGCTTGTGCTCCTCTGCAGTGCTTCTGTTCTTCGTCTGTCCTGGCACCTGAGGAAAAACACAGCCCCACACCACACCTTTCAGCAAATCATTTCAGTATTTGCAGAAAGCTCCAAGCCATACAGCTGAAAAATACAAAATGCAGTCAAATGTCTTGGAAGTTAAACCTATCCTTTTCTGAATTAGGGGTGCGCTGTGATTGTTGCTAGGCTCATGTCGAAGCCATTCCAAGTAGTTTTTTTGCAGGCTTAGCTATCTGCAACAAGTATCTGCAACCCTGCAAAATGCCCGGTTCCCCAACTCGCCTGAGATAAGGGTGACTGCAAACAAGTAACAGAAAATGGCTAACGTTAGCTTCCTAAAACTGTCCATGTCGTTGGACGAATCTAGTGTTAATTGGTTTGTGAGCAAGATAATTACTGTTAGCTAGCTGTCTTAGCTACAGTAAATTACGGTTTAAAATGTACATTTTCCATATTGGTTCATTTTCCCTCACCCACAGTTCATTTAACGTTGATATTAGCAGATGCTCGGTGTCACGTGTCATATTAAATATGCGCACTGCTGCCAAACTCCATTTACTTTAAGTGAAATTTAGTTCAGCATTGACGCGTTAGCAGGAGAAATTCATGAGGCTATCAGAAGCTATGAACAATCTGCACGGCACCTTAACCTTGTAAGTGGTAGGCCAAGGCGCCAAGAAAATGAGTACAAAGAAAGCTAGCATGGTCGCTTGAGATCTATTGTAAAGCTACAAAAACTATGTAGCCTTGGTTTTACATGGCTAGTTAACATGCCCTTATATTTTAGTCGCATGTTTGACAATGCGTGTGACGTTACTTCCTTAGCAGTAAGGCTGGCTAGCTACGAATATATGTGATACAGCTAGAGTCAGCTAACGTTACAGTAAACATCGTAGTAAATAAACAAAACCCAATGTTAGATAAATCTACCCACATCCTGTGAGATTCGCTTGTTAGTTAGACATCCATTAATTACCACTAAGAAAGCAAACCCGTGTTTACCAAAGTTAGTTTAGCTAGCTTTTTTTCACCAAAACCGGCACACCGAATTGCTAGGTAGTTTGGAATGTAGCTTTTTATTTATAAATGCTGCGGCCCGTGCACGTTGCGGTCCTTGTCGCTACCATTACATTTGCTAGCTTGCTACTCAGCCGTCAATCAACTTACCTGCAAAAATTTACTAATTTAACTTGCCCCAAACATGTATCTGTCCGTCTGGTATGCAGTTGTTTCGAATTTCATCTTGTTGGATCGATTATTATTTCTTTAGAACCATGGCATAGACTACATTTCAATAAGGCGCAGCTAGCTTGGTTTCTCAATAGCTTAAAGGCCACACGGCTAAGCACAACAACGCGCAGCAATAGGACATCAGGTCATACGATAAGTAGAAGAGATTTAGTATACCACCCACCAGAGACAGGCTCCAGTACTGCAAAGAAACTAACAGTACGTAAATTTTCGGGTAAATTGGGGAGACATTTGGCTAATAGTTTTGTTTTTTGAAAACATATTCAAACAGATGTTTGTGGAAGCAAACCCACACCCCATTCAAAAATCAATTAAATTTTTATGATCCATGTATGGCAAATGCCTACACATCATATCGGTGTTCCTCAAAAACCAAGTCACAAGATCCAGGGTTCACTAGTAATGTATTGTTTGCATGCAGTTTCTCAACCTTGTGGAAAGAGTACTGTTGGAGAAAATAAAATGCGGAAGAAATGGCAAACTGTTTCATGGGTCCTCAAAACTTGAAAAGGGCAAGAACTGGGAACAGACCTGGGTAGCCAGTCTTGTTCTCCAAATGCCTTTAATATGAATCATTTACCAGCAGTTTTGCACAATATCTGAATACTCCCCTGTATACCAAAATATCATACCAAACGTATCCATTATAAATGGGTACAGAACAAAAAGTTACAGCGTGAGACTACGCAAAATATTTAATATCTACACCAAAAGCTTAATGAAATTTGATCAGAAACACTGCTTACCATTTACTCCAATGTTTAGGCATTTCCCTCATTGTCAAAACCACAAAATCAGTATACTTACATATCCCCTATGCTTCTAACAGAAGTTGAATGTGTAGGCAAATCACTTGAGCCATGCAAGAATATTCCCCTAGATTACCCAAGCATGAGCGTATCAAACGGAATCCCAAGGGCGCCGCAGTGCCTGTAGAGTTTTGTGGTTTCCTTTCAATCAGCTGCCAAGGCCTTGAGAACAAGGTGTGCAGATTCCTTAGCCAATCGACTTAAACCACTGGTGACAAAGACACCTTGAAAACCAGGAGACAATGCAGCCCTCCGAGACTGGAGTTAGGACACCAGTACCTTAGCATTTAATTGTTTTGCTGTATTAAGACTACGGAGAACGAAGGACTTTTTTTGCAGAATTTTACCCGACTGACAACTTAGAGCTTAAACCTTAGGAGCAACCTTTTTCCAATGACTAAATCCCAGAAATGGAACGGTTTGCTTGCTGATAACAGCAGAGCAGGGTGTAATTTTACAAAGCCCCACTTCTCATCTGCCCATCTTCCCTGAGCAGCCGATATTGGTCACACGCAATTTGGACTGATACCTTATGAAATTTTAACACGCAGCATAATTAAAATGACTGCTTGGTTTCTCAAAGTTAAACCTTAGCAAGCAGGAAAGATTCCAATTTCACTGGCATGACAGAATATTTACAGAAAATCCTGCTTCTGTAGTAGCCTTTCAGCAAGTAAGATTAACAGGAGAGAAAATGTATACCCCTTAACTGTTCCAAATCCCTCCAACTTTTAGTCCTCAGTAAGCACCAAGTTTGAGATGAATCAAGTTTAGGTATCCATCTACTATTACCAGAACATCCTTATGCTCGATGTTTTAAAAAAGTTGGTATAACCTGACATTAAACACAAAGACATACAAGAATGATTTGTAACCAAAAAACATTTAATTGAGGTCTTCCAAACAAAGCAGCTGTGCCGGGCAAGTTAACAGTCCAGAGCGCCACGCGGAGAAGCGCCGTGTCCTTGGTCTTCGTCACCGAACTCACGTCACCAGGCAGGACCAACAACCGGGCAGGGGGCAGGGTTGCGGCCTTCCCTCTGCAACAGTGAGGCCCGTGGTGGAGACGGCAGGGTGGGGAGGCCGTCCTAGGCAAGCCACACGGATGACGGGGGCACAAAGAGCAGGGAAGGGTCACCACAGCTGCAACGGAGGGGCCAGTTTACTTTGACCTCTGCCTCATCTTTCGCCTCTTGCGCTTCAGCCTGTAGAGGAAAAGGGAATGATGGGAACAGATGCAAGCTGTACTTCTAGGTTTTCAAATGGCTGCAATGTCTGGAGGTTAAAGCAGGGGGTCCCAACCCCAGGACCTGGAGAGCTATGGGGCCAGTTAAGTTTTATTTCAGGATTAAAATTGGCAAACCAACTTAAGAAATTAAGTGCAGAGTAAGAAATCCATACCACCAATATCAATCTGAGGCCCTTCAGAGTTGGGAACCCCTGAACTACATGGGTTAACCATTACTGATCTGATGAAACCAAATATACATGCAGTAGACAATACAACTTAAACACAGTATATATTAATCCTAACTGAGAAAATTACAAGCCCTGCAGTATCTTTCACAAGATTACTCTTGAAAATCTACAGCACAACCCTAGTGCACCAACTGTTGGGGTAGAAATCTTACCTGCGCATACGCTTCTTCCTCCACTGCAAAAGAAAATGGTTTTAAATAGCGGTTATGCACACAATGCAGAGGGAACACAGTCCTGCACAACAGCAAGTGCTTGGCTCAAATGGTTGGAAGCTTCTACAAAACTGGTGCATTCCGATTTGATTCAAACTTTTCAGGTACAGGCAACATGTGGGCAAAGCCAAACTAGTTCCCACTGCTGTTTGAGAACAGTGCATACAACTTGGCAAACGTATAAATTGTCATCATTCAATATTGTCGAACGTAGATACCCCGTCTGGCGAGTGTAACGCTAGTGCGTATACAAAAGCTTCCAAATGTGTGTCTTATCGTAAGTAGCCGGGGCAAGTTAGGCCACAACCGGAACACAAACAAGCATGACTGATTCTACCACGAGTGACGCATAAGACACAAACCAGTCTATGCATTACCACACACAGTAAGAAAACAATTCTTACAGTAAATTTGTCGAGTGAAAAGCTACGGCAGCTTTTCTTTTCATTACTCGAGCCAACTTACAATATATAAAATTGGCTAGCAGTTTTGTTAACGTTAATCTGGTGCAACGATTTTCTTACAGGAACACAAAATGGATGCCATGCCGTATCGCTTCCAGTCCAGCAAACTTGCAAGCTCAAATACCTTCCTAGACAACGAATATTAGTATAGAACAAGAGCCTAGCTAAATAATGTTGACACTGGCAATTAAAGTTCTAAAATCTGTATATTCTGAAACATGTATTGTAATAAAACATGACTGTCTGACGAGTGAGTAGCGCGCTTTGCCGCATCATGTCGCAGGACATTAGTTTATTTGCAGAAGCTTACCTTTGCTCTCATTTTGTGGAGATTGGTCTAAAACAAAACAAAATATCACATGCGTTAAAAGATGCAAAGGATGGTTTTAACAATTTGTTGGATTGATATGGATATAGTTAGAAGCAACAGAACAAGCATTCATTACCTTTCTAAGATGGCACCAACTCCAAGAGGACGTGACGACAGAAGGGGTGGGTATTTATTAAGTCATATTACGTCACACACGAGCACTTACGCCGTGGCCCTATAGGAACTGTAGTTTTTGCATTGGGTTACCCTTCCAGCCAGGGGTGTCTAATCTTATCCGAAAACGGCCGGTGTGTGTGCAGGTTTTTTGTTTTAGCCCAGCACTACAACACCAATTAATCAATCAATTAATTAATTAACCATGGTCTTCGTTCGAGAACTTGATAAGTAGAATCAGGTGTCTTAGTGCTGGGCTAAAACAAAAACCTGAACCACACAAGCCCTTTTATGATAAGATTGGGGACCCCTGTTACAGCCCGACATGTTAGTATGTTTCATTTAGATTTTTCATCTAAGGTTCACAAATTACAAATAAGACTAGTGCAAGTTGCATACTAAGCAATAAAAGGAAATGAACCACATACACTCAGGCACGTTTTTGTACTCTATTTTTTTTAATCAATCAGAAAAATATGCATATTCCACAACACATTGTATTTATGGCTATGGTGACACGTAAGAAGATTGGGACACTATCTGGTACATCCAGCTAAAGCACTGGCACTCTTTGAAATGATCCAAATTAGGCAATAAAATGTGCAACAATGATGTGCTCTTTGACTTGTAACCAAACTATACATATACTTTTTTCTGACGATGCATGTAATACGAGTGGCTTATAACTTTTACATGTTGAATGGACAATTGTATCTGTAGATGTAACATTTTAACAGAGAAAGAGTTTTGCTGTCGTATAGTGGTTAACAAGTTCATTCCAAAGTATAAAGATAGCATTCCCTGTCTTTCAGGTGCAAAGGCATGGGTCTGCCAGAAAAGCAAGTTAATTGTTAACTTAGATATAGGCCTGGATTTAATATCTCTTCTTAACAAAGCAAGTGTTGCTTTTTTCTTCATAAGACATGGTGGAGTCACTAATCTTTAATCTTTATTTTGAGGAAAGTTAAGGGAAAATCTTGATTGAATCCAGTCCATAGTGCTGCTAACTGTGAAGAAGATTTACCTTGCCCTGCAAAAATAAAATCAAACATTTGATAAAGATGAGAAAGATTCTGAATAAAATAAATAATAAAGGTAATGAGCTATATTTTAATCTCAAAAAATGGGAAAATTTTATTTGTATGCTAATATAATTGAGCAGATTAAAAGATTTTGTTTATAAAGTAATATATTTTTTCGAAGAAGATATGTCAAAATTACTCACGCCTGTAATCATTTTTTTTATGTAATCCAACAAATGTAAGTTGCAAACAAATTTTAATAAAACAAAGATAGCCCTTTTCCATTATGAGGTAATATTTTAAGAAGTAGAAAAATATTTACCAAGAAAATACCAAACTTTCTCTCCCTTTATGATGTAGGTCTAGAGGCATGTGCCTTGATGTGTATTTATATGATTGTACCTACATACACCTATCTCTTTAGGTGCATTCTTGCCATGTTTATAAGTTGCTTTGTTAAAAATGTCTGCCAAATGACAAAAATTTGGAATGAACAAACGTAGAGAATTTTGGCTTCACCTAGTTTATCTGGTTTATGTTGGTTTCCTGCTCTTCTTCTTGTCAGTTTTAGACAGGAGCTGTACTTTTGTGGTTGGATCTTCCGGATTGGTCAATAACAGCCATAGCCTGCCTCCTGATCGGCCCACCTGGCCCCCTCCCCCCAGCAGATCTCCACTGGCAGGCAGTGAGGCTGCTCTTGGTTCTCAGCACCTGCATCTGGTTCCTCATGGGTCCGGATGGCAATGAGGACGGACCTCTCCTTATGCGCTTCGCGGCCCATCATAGCGTCTCCATTGGCTTCTGAAGCCACTGGTGTTGGGCTGCCTCCTCCGCGGTCATGCGCTCAGAAGGGTCCCACCTGGATGGCCCCAGACACACAGAGTCAGTGTGCTTGGGCACGGGTTCCAGGAGCAATGGCCTATTGACCTGACAGTGACACTCACAACATCGGTTTGTCTTCAGTGTGATAAGGCAGACCAGACACAACACGTACACAAGACAGCGCCTCATGAAGTCCAAAAATAGCGAATCCACGTTCTTCAAAACGCTGGTCAGTTCTCTGGAGTTAGCTGGCTTTCTTGTGAGGTTTTTTGGCTGGCCCTCAGAATCTGTACACACATATAAAAACCATCAGTTATCCCTAAATTTACACAGATTATTGAGTAAATTCATTGGATTCACATAGTGCCATTTCCAGTATTTGCTGCCACACAGTCTTATCATGAGGACATTGAATATATTGACATGCGCATAAGGATCCCGCGTGTGGGAGATTGGAGTGACCTATGGAAATAAGTAGTGCTTAATGTTGTGGTGAATAGCCATAGCAAAGTTTTTACATCCCAAACCAGATTTTTCCATTTTGTAAACTGTCCATTATGTAAATGGATAATTTTGCATTCATACAATATTTCTATGTATCTAAACACAAAATTAGGAGAACGCAAGATTTTCATAACTTTCAATTTTTGTGTAAAGTTCTCACCAAAAAATACCTTCCTTCTGGGTGCCATCTGAATAATGTCATCTGGGGGCATTCCCAGCACCTGGAACAGAGTGTGATAATGTATCACGCCTTAGCACACTGCTAGAAAAGCAGAACAGGCAGGTACAGCCACTGTGTGTCAGAAAAAAGGCCCAAGTTAACGTTTGGGTCAACAAACAGACCTTTCAATGAATCTGCGCTGCCTGTAATGGCCACTGAGTGCTTCTCCTGATGTCACCCAGGAAAGCAAACACACATTTGAGTATGGAATCTAATGAACCACTGATAAAGTTTGAGAGAACAGCACTTGGTGGCTATTAAACAGGCACTATCGTACAAGGGTGAGCAGTGAAGAGAGTGTATGCAGTGCTGCTGGTACCTCCATGATGCAGGAGAGCTGATCTGCCTCATTGGTCCCAGAGAACAGTGGGTTGCCAGTGTAGAGCTCAGCCAGGATACAGCCCAGACTCCACATATCAATGGCTGTGCCAAAGGGAAGGCCTAGGATCACTTCTGGGGCACGGTAGAACCGTGTCTGGACATAGGTGTACCCTGAAGACACACCAAAAGCAGAGAGAGAGAAATTGATAAAGCATGAGAGAGAAAAATGATAAAGAAGGGAGAAGGAGGGAGAAAGTGATAGCAAAAGAGAGAAAGCAAAAAACAGAAATGCAATGCACTCAATGCACTCAACATGCACTGTGTGTCACTGTGCAGGACAAGAGGACGATGCCTACCTTTCTGGTGCTCGTAGAAGCTGCACCCAAAGTCGGCCACCTTGATGTTTCCATGTCTTTTCTCTGACAGAAGGATGTTCTCCTTTAACAGGAAAAGGAAGAGTTGATAGAATAATTAACTTTTTTGTTGTATACATATATGAACAATATGTTTTTTCATAATAGTTGTTTTCAACACAGTTTTAACATTGTATGCATTTCATAATTTTCTTGGGTTAATGAACAGTGATGAATTTTATTTTGCACTCTTACAAAGTAATTCATAATATGTGTACCTAACACACTCTAGAAAGGGGTTCCAAACCCTGGCCCTGGAGAGCTACAGGCCCTGTAGATTGTTTCTTTCATCTTTAACCATTTCAGATGCATGGACCAGCTATGATGAGGTAATCGCAATCAAATCAATTGATTTCATGTAAGTTCAAAGAACAAAAACCAGCACATGTTGTGACTCTCTGGGATCAGGGCTGGGGACTGCTCTAAATGAAAAAATCCCAATCTATTACAGAACCTTACACTGTTAGTGCCCTTCCAGTCTACTACAGGACATCATACCGGCTTGAGGTCACAGTGGATAATTTTTTTCCTGTGGAGCATCTGCAGGCTGGTGACCAGCGCGGCAGCATAGTGATGTGTCTGGGACAAGGTGAAACCATGGAAGTTGTTGTTCCTGATCAGCCTGTACAGGTCCATTCTATATAAAGACAGAGGGTAAATTTTTCTACGCATATGGAACTGCTCAGATCTTCTCATACTGTATCTCCACACTCCTCCGCAGAAGCACTCACCCCTGGAGCTCGAAGACAATGCAGATATGGTTCCGGAAGTTCATGTGTTCCTTCATGTGGATAACGTTGTAGCAGTTCTCGCTGTCTTCCTTCCGGACCACATCCAGGATCTCCAGTTCCCTGAGGGCCATGCGGCTGGCACTGCAAGCAGACACAACAATGGAACGTGAAGAACCACTCAATACCCAAACAAGTAAGCTCAAAACCATTATATTCCACTAGCTTTTAGCCTTCTGGTCCATTATGACCCTCTAGTGTACAGCCTTCTGCTATTCAGAAAGATCTTTTTTAGGGAACATCCTCATCACCTCTTCTGGTTGTGGATAATTTTCAGGGCCACCAGCTCTTTGGTCTTGTGGTCCAGGCATTTCAGAACCAGGCCAAAAGATCCTTGCCCAAGCTTTTCCAGAATCTCGTAGCGGTAGGAAATGTGGTCACGCAGTACCTGAATAAACACAATGTCATGAGAAATTTGTCCTGTGAAGCCTATCTTTCCACCCAGATAACCATGTTTATTGAAACACTCTTGTGTCTCTTATGTTTGATAAAATTTCTATTAAGGTGGATGTGAGACCAACTTTTTTTCTGTCAGCAATATAAGGCTGTAGGACTTTAAAATGTTGGGTGATGTTGGGTTGATGTTTTCATACCATTCCTTGTATTGCACGGCCAGTTCATAAAGGCAATCCCTGTAGTTGCCTTGGATGTAAAGCTCAATCCAAAAGGAAATCACTGATTGACGCCATGATGCCAACTAACGTATCATGACAAAAGTTAAAGTCAATGCAGCCAAACACAGGTTATCATTCAGTTAAAATGTTGGGTCCATGTTTTCAGAGCAATGTTCTATGTTCTATATTATTAATGTCAAGATGAAAAGCAGGTCAAAGTATGCCAATGCATTCCATTGTATTTGTCATGTCATGTCAGTCCTTCAAGAACAAGAACATGCATGTTTTATTTTCAGCCTTTTAGGCAGTTATACTGTGGACCATATACTGATCCAGTGACTTTGTTTTGAAGCTGGCATTGTGGTTGCATGAACAGGCATGTGAAACAGATCCAGCCACAAAGACCCTGCAGTGTCATTATGCATCCTTCAGTGAGCATTACCGGGATATAGATGCACTTCGCATCATCATAGACGGAGCTGGTTTCCTCAGAGTTCTCAGGCATGTCTTTGGCATCCCCCCTTTTCCTCTCAGCGCCCAGGCCCAGGTACCAAATCTGAGGGAAGTCCAGGATCTCCTTCTGCTCCAAGCTGGTCAAGTTCTCAAGGAAGTGCTTCATAGCAACTGCCAGGGGAGCGGGAGTGGGGGGGGGGATCTCCTTACATCGTTTACAACAAACATGCTCATTTCCATAACATTACAAATAATGTTAACAAACATAATCCTCACTTCCACTGACAGTTGATGAGTTCTACTCATCTCACACAGGAGGTAGTTGTGGTACATGGACTCTGTACTGTGACACTGGTGAGGCAGAGGACCTCTGAATTCCCACTGCTCTTACTGCCGTATGGCTGATATGTACACCTCTGATACCAGGTTAATTCTCACGCCCGCCCACCCCCATGCCCAGAAACATCCACGCTACTAATCCAGCAATCTACTCATTTGTAATAGCTGTTCTTACTACTGCACACGATGCCCCGTTACTGGGTGCATAACCCCCCCTCCCCCCCCCCCCCCAACACACACACAGTTCTCCTCCCAGGCTCTCACCCAAATATACCTTCTGGTGACATGGGCAGTGTCAGCCGCCTCCAGGCCATTTTTGGCTTGTTGGAGACACTCTTTGCCTCCTCCTGTGTGGGCCTCAAAGGGATGCTGACCTTTGACTTCTCTTTCTGTCAGGTTAAAGGGTCAAGAGGTCAGCTATAGAGGGACTTCAGTCCTCTCACTGGCGGTCTACTCAGAGAATTGCTCAGAACTCTATCCAGGTCTGTTTAAACAATGGGCATAAGATGCCTGCACACAGTGATCACTGTGCCCACAGTGTTAAGGGCACCCCTATGAAAGGGGAACTCTGGTCTCGCCTGGTCTGTCTGGATGCCACACTCTACCACTTTCTTCCTGACGTCAGGCATGATGCTGCACTTGAGGGAGAGGAGCTTTGGGTTGTTCAGCATCGCCACCACCTGCCTGGCTGTTACCTGCCTGCCGGGCACCTGCACTTGGGCCGCAGTGCCCACATTCACACCATTGGCCTGGTCACACGAAGAGAAGAAGAAAGATTATGACAAAGGAGAAGAAGAAGAAAAATGGATGCAGGATGAAATGAGACAAGAGAAGACAGGAGATGATATAAAATGCATTTTGGGTGTGGGTAGGATCTGTATCTTGCCAGATCCTACCATATCTCTGCTGCGCAAAGCCAACTTTTTTTGTAGCTACCTGGGGAGCATGCTAACTTGCGAAAATTTCCTGAATAAACATATATTATCCATCTAATGTAATAGCAGTAGAAAGTAGTTGATAAACAACATTAATTTCAAATGTTAATACATTGCACTTAATCAAAAGAAGATTAAAATTCAGGATATCTTCCATAGCAAAATAAAACAATAAAAAATAAAACCCTGCCAACATGCTTCTGAGAACAGAAAAATAATTAGCCCAGAGGTTACAGGGAAAAAGCTTGTCAATATGGCAATGATCAGGCTTTGTTAAAATGGTTTGTAGGATTTGTTTGCTGGACAGAAAGAACCACAGAATTGAGAGCGTTCCTGTTACCTGGTCAGCCTGTTTGGTTTTCTCCACCTTCTTCCTCCCAACTTCGGACTGGGCACTGCACCTGAGGGGGTGGAGCTTAGCATTGTTGAACATGGGCGTCACCTGCCTGACCGGTACTCGCATCTGTGTGGTGCCCGTGGCCACATTCATCTTCTACAGGAAGAGGAGGGACAAGAGGCAAGGTGGGACAGAAACACCAGAGAAATCAAAGGGTGATTATCTAAACAGGGTTAGAGTAGGAGCGGCTACAGTCCGTATCACTGCCCCATGACCTGCTGGCGTGGACATGGGGGTGGAGTTACGGTGACCCAGACCCACTATAACAGGTCCCCAGTTCTAACAGGCTTGTGTGGCAAACACAGTGGCGCAGTTTAGCGTGCAGCGAAGAGCCAGCGCCGATTTCACCTGACGCATCTGGTGCCTGTTCTCCATGGCCTTCTTGATGATCTCGGACTGCAGGCTGTACGCTGGGGAGCGGAGCTTAGTGCACTGCATCGCCACACAGGCCTGCTTGACCAGAGACTGCATCTGGGACACGGTTCCCGTGCTCCCGTCAAACTTTCACCAGGAAGGATGAGGAAGGAGAATGAGAGGACAGGAACGAAGTAGAGATTATAGGAGAGATGTGCAGCCAGCTGGGATGGGATATTTAAATGGGATGTGCATCATTACATTCTGTTTAGCACCAATGCAGTTGTGTGAATGAGTCCCCAAATTATATCCTGGTCCTGAAGTCTGTCGAGCCGTGTAAGGTGTGCGGGTGGAGCCAGGAAGAGGCACACACACTTGAACAGGTGACAGGTGATGAACACTTACCATTTTCTCACATTTGTTACAGTCATCCTTATCCTCAATGACCTTGTTCTCCATTTCTGCTTTTCTGTTAAAATAATGCATGCAGACAAAACAGTCTGCAATTCATTATTTATGTATCTTTATTGATAATGAAATTAATTAAATGAAATTAATAATGAAATTGAATCTCCAAATCAAGCATTGAAGTAATTACCTGAGAAAATAACCACTCGTCCTCCAAGGTAATTTGTGTGCATGTATGCAACCTCATTTATGAGAACAGACTAATTACTGTGCTATATGTTTAATTAACTGTAAAGATGAACTCCCCTTGAAAATAAAATAGTTCAGCAGCAATACAATTTAGGTATAAAAGTTAAAAACAACAATTGCATAAACTACATAAAGAGCAACCTGCAAGTACTGCAGGAATGCAGTTTGTTCACCCTAACGGGTGCAACGTCAGTTATGCTTACCACCTCTTAACTAAACTGGGGAGTTCATGGCTGGTATACTGGTTCTGCTAACGAACTGACGAAGACTGACGGATTTGATCTCTCGACTCGTTGCTCCATCACATTGGCCGATATGACATTAATTATGACGTCACAATAAAATTCACACAACAGCGCCAGCAAACTGAAGAACGGTGCAATGTAAAAAGGAGGCTTTTTTTTAAACCACACGGATTCTTGAAATGCCAGCTTGGTTTGACGTGTAGGCCACCTTTACTTCGAAATCTACCTATCATTGGGATTAAACGACAGTTTTAACGTTTACATTGTACTTAGCCATGTATTGATACTATCCTATAGTATAATTTGTTTACGCCGGATCTTTGACATCATTGTTGACTGTGAAAGTCTCAGCACTCCCAATAAAAACATTTGATTAATGTTGACCCAGTCCCCACCCTTAATATATTTATTTATTTTTACAAAAACCAACGAAAGCTTTTGAACTCCTACCTATTTTGTCAAACCTGCATTTATTGTACGCCGCTTTGGATAAAAAGCGTCTGCCAGATAAATGTAATGGAAACGTAACATTTACAGTAGGCCCATTAAATTTTTCTTATTTCAGAGTCGAATCGAGACCTGTGATACTGTATATGTCGACTTAAAGCGTTCGCGATGTTGGTCCGCCAAAAAAAAAAAAGAAGAAAAGAGCAGCTTGAAAGAAAATGCAATAAGGTGAAAACAGGTGTCTGAAGGTAGGCTATTGATACCCCCCAGAATCAGCTCAAAACGTTTTTATGATTGAACAATGTTCCCTTTAATCCAGCCCATGTTTTTAAAGAAATTGCTTTTGAAATATAGGTCGTGACTCAGGGGTACTCAGCAAAAGATGCAAGTAAATTGATTAGTATAATGCGTGCTACGCAGAAATTATTATAGCATACTTATAACTTAAAGGCCGGTGGTTGCTATTTTCGCGTATGTTTAAGTACATGTAGTTTATGGTTCCAAATATGAAGTATGTTGTACAATATCAGTCTTACTACACAGAATTAGTTGGGTGCTAGATACATGTTGCTTCTTTCAATTGTAAGTACAAATTCAACAACTGAAGTAACAGTAAAACATTATAGATATGATCTGACATTTAGTAATATGCTTTATCCTTGTAGGCATCGAGAGAGTGCCCATTTTATCTGTCTATTGTACATTGATCTTGTACAAGATATAGAAATGAGGCACCTTATGAAATGCAAAAAAAATATATATGAAAGCAATAGTGGCAATTAAAGCTGCCAGCAGCGGTGCCCCGTGGCCTGCTCTCTGAGACCAAACAGCGCCGGGCATGATAAGCATTTGAACAGGAAATCTCTGGGGGAAAAAAAACTAGGAAGCCAGTTTTACGCGTAATAACCCGAGGAGGTTTTGCCACGACAGTACGATCTCACTGTACATCGTTACGCTAAAAGAAACGTTTTCACTCTTCAATACATCATAGTGAAACAAAGTTTCTTGTGTTCATACACAAGATTCAAATTTAGCATTTTCATTTAGTTGTCATAGCACCACCATTTGGTCAATTAGGTCCAACACAAGCTTGCAATACAGGAAGCGATTTTGAGTAACTCCATGGATTTTATAAGCATATTAAAAACATGGTGGAAAGAAAGGAAAATAAATTTACTACTAGTACTACTAATAATAATAATTAGAGGCAGGGTTGTGAAGGAAATACACTGGAAGACCACTCACTTTTCATACACGACTTACATACACCCACAGTGCAGTCAAAAAACATGCAAATATACGCTAATAACTAACCACACAAACCTCAGCCAATGGCTCCCCATTGCTACCACACATCATTCGCTTAATGTTTGTAAAGGTTAGGCAAAGTAAAACACACAAACACGTACAAAATATAGGTTTGGTATTATTATAAAGTTTATTTCAATTATTTTTTTCCGTTTTCAGCAAAGAACAAAAACGAACAAAAACAAGGGACAGGCCGTTTTCTTCCTCCACCCAAAAATTCCGGCACACTGTCTCTGAGCCTCTTTTTCAAAAACAGTGTGTCTGACCCAAAGGCGAATGTATGTCAGGATAACACTACCCCCTCAAAAAGCGACAAGTGAATGCGTGTTCGTTTTACCGGGACATTTAACGGCTTCTTGCTCCAAGTTACAGTACAATTTGAAACCCGGAAATTACGACGGTAGCTCCGGCACCCACGGAGTAAGCGTAGGGGTGATCAGCTGTCACTGCAGGACACTGCGTCTACCTCCACAGGACCTTCAAACGGCGTTGCTAAATTCTTCATTTTGGGTTTGCGGTCTTTTTTTGCCTTTAATTAAAGCGTATGCTCGCAGCGGCTGAATGTCACAGATCTTTAACGTTTAAGTAAAGGGTAGGAGGTTCCCCCTGGTGTTGTGGGACAGTGCAAAAGCAATGCTCACTGCTCTAACAAGCTACTGATGGTGTGAACCCAAATTCCAAAAGTGACGTCACCGTTCGCAACAAGGGAGAAACATTCATCCTTTTCTCAGACTCCTTACCCACATTCTGATCTGCACACAATTAACAAATTCCTTAATACCAAAAAAAAAGAAAAAAGAAAAATAAGGGGTCCTGAACAGCAGTTTGCTACTTCAACAACAGGTAACAAGCGACCAGCTGCAGCCAATCGCATTCCCTGGTCACTGGCATGTCGACTCGCCACCCGAGTTGTAAATGAGGGATGAAACATTGTGATGACAATCTGGCGACCCGAATCAAATCTGGCAACCAAGTCCATCTGTCTCGCTGAACTGCGGGGGGGGGAGTGCTTTTGGAGGTGTGGCTGCAGAAGTCTAAAGTGAGCCCAAGTTCATGATGGAGAAAAGGAAGGTAATTAGCACACGCCAGCCTAGACGAACCAAAAGGAGCGGAAGACAAGCGTTCCCAAAAACAAATGGGTGTCAGTTAAGAATCACACTGGAGGGGGGGAGGGGTGTGCAACCTGACTACAGTGAGGTATACCCTTTAGGAAATAAAGAAAAAAAAACTAGGGGGGAATGTAATACCCGCGTAGTTTTCCAAATTCATAGGGACTCAAAATGGGCGCCTTTTCCGCAAGGTATGTTAAAAGTTAGACTCTCAAGAAAGCAAATGACTGCCCTAGGAAGGGAGGCAGGGTGGGATGGCAGTAGCGGGACACGCCCATTCTGTGGTTTACTTTGCCCTAACAGGGTGTATGTGTGTGTGTGTGTGTGTGCGTGTGTGTAGGTATGCGTGTGTGCGAGATAGCTGTGTCCTTCTCCACGGACAGAGAGTGGATCCTACCGGCGTTCTCTCTCCAACTGCTCTGTGGGAATGTCGTTTGCCTGCCTAAACCTCCGAACTCATTTCAGCCTCTGACAGAAGAGAGAGGAACTGGCCACTTTGCTCAGCTAAAATGGTTCCAACCGGCTGCTGGCAATTTAAAGAATAAATTCAGACAGGTACGAATTTTACATGTGAGCATTTGCAGGAATACTTGGTCAACAGAATTCAAACTAGTTTTTCAGTCATTCAGTAGTCCTCGAAGCATGCTCTGGATCCTAATGCTCAGTGTGTTGATTGTCCACACCACACTGCTGCAAACTACTACAGTGTAGGATAACTGATGCGACTTTGACCGATCGCATCATTTTTGAGACGCTGGGACAAACTGAGGAGTGGAGTAGCAATGAAATTCAGCTACAAATCATGGCCAAAAGTGCAAAGGATTCCCGTTCAAAGAGGTGGCCAGGTTAGCCGAAAGATTCAGATCTCAAGGGCTCTTTTCAGCCAAAAAAAAACAAAACAAAAACAAAAAAAAAAGCCCTTTCCAGTTAATGTCCAGTTTTAAATTTGGGGCAGTAAGCGCTAGTGGGGACCGGAATTAACAGGCTTTGCCGTGGGGCCGACAAGATTTTGTCTGAAGGGTTTCTGTTCTTTGGGGTGTTTGCGGTGCGTGTGTGTGTGCGCGTGTGCGTGCGTGTGTGTGTGTGTGTGTGTGTGGGGGGGGGCCTATTCCGCTGCCTCGTTCTCCTCCACCGGCTGACCTGTGGCGTTCTCTGCATTCTTGGAAGCCTGAGAAAAGATAAATAGGATGGAGAGGTTTGGAGGAGGGTCGATGGGGGTGGCATGGGGGGAGAGAACAAGGTACAGGGGGGTTTTAAAAGCCATGCCACCCTTCAGTTGCATGCCCAAACACAGGGTATAGAACCATGAGAAAACCATAAACCTACCGCTTTTCCTTTACTCTGCCTTAAATTGTTTTCAACAACGAAAGTTTTCCAAGAGGGTAAAAAAAAACTAAGTAGAACCGAGATCACATACCTTCTTTTTCTTCTTCTTCTGAGTCTTGCGGCTGGCAGAGCTCTGTAGCAGGGCCTGGGGGGGAGGGAAGGGTCGGGATGTTTAAAACGGTGCACCAGCCCTCTCACAAGGGAAGCGCCCGTGGGCTTTATCGCACCTGGCACAAGACAAGACCTGACGGATCCCTACCCAGGACACAAAGCTATTCGAAGCACCACCGAAACGCACCCCCCCCGCCCTCAAACCTCAGCTCCTGAGCCTGATCCCATAATTCCACATCTGTGCGGATGTTTGCGTTCCTCCTCCTAAACACACCCCGCTTCCTGGGTACCCACAATCCCTCAGCGGCGCTGGCGTGCCGGCCCTCACCTTCAGCTCCGCGTCCTGCACCTGGTGCTCGGACTTGTACAGCTCCGGCTCCAGGGGCCCGCTGGTGATCCTCAAGGGGCCGTTGGCCATCAGGAGGACCGTGAACTTGAACTGCGCCACAAACTCACCTGGGGAAACGCAAAAAAAAGCCACAAGGCGTTACGTTCACACCGAAAAATTACAAGCAAAGCAAGGCAGGTTTTCGCTCAAGTGTGCTAGACGATGATTTATTGTGTTGTAAGGATTTCTTCATTGCTTCATTTGAGGAACAAACAGCGACACATTAGCACAGCCGAATATGTCGCCGCACAATTCTGATTATGACTGGAGGGACACGGGCAGATTAAAAAGACTAGCTTGGATGGCAAATAACAGTGTACCCCACAAGCCAAATAGGGCCTGGAGAGTAATAGCCAGCAACACACCAAAACAGCACACTGACTTATATCTAAATAAATAAAATACACCTTAAAGACAGTCCTTGATATTTGGTTGTCGTAGTATCCCTGGTGTCCATGCACAGGGAAAGAATATTCAATTTTGCCACAATGAATCAGCCTAAGAGACCTTGTCACGACTCCACTTCGAAGGCACGGCAACCAGAGATAAAAAAAATAGAGCAGGCCATCAAAATGTTTGCCAGTGATTGGATTAATGAAATCATGCAGCGCATCTCCAAGTTGCCGGGTTCCTCAAGCACAAGATTTGGCATTTGAAACTAAAATAAACCCATAAATACGTATAAATACTTTCTGTGAAAAGTACAAAGCGCGGTCTGTGGAAGCCTTCTTCAGCTGTAGTCTGACAGAAATCGGATGTCTGGCTTTATTGCATTTCTATAATTTAACCCGTGCTGTCGATGTTCACGCCGAGGATGCATCAGCCCCTGGGAGAGAAGTCCCAGTACACGGACTAATTAAGCAGCGACTCCGCACACTGCAGCACCTGACCCCCCTTCCATGTGTCAGACAAGGTGACCTTCTCCTGAGAAAAAAGGTCACCTTTAATAATAAAACTGACGGTGGCCGAAACAGGCATTCGCCTCGTTGCCCAATAACAGGCAAACTGAGAGACATTGGACCAGTCTGAATAAACAGCTGACTCAAGCACCCCAGTCTGGACCGTCTCCGGTGATACTTGGGCCTGCACGAAAGGGAGCAAGGCAGTCATGTGACCGTACGAGTCAGTGGTTCCCCCCCCCAAGTCTGGATATTTCAGGCGGAAGCGTGCCTGCACACCTGAAGCGGGGAATGAACAGTCCAATATGCCGCACTCCACCTCCACACCTGCACTTTTATGATGTCATAGGTCAGTGGTTCCCAATGCCGTTCCGGGAGATCTACTGTCCAGTAGGTTTTCACTCCAACCCTAATAAAGCGCACAACATTCAACAGCTAGAGATTTCATCAAGCTGCTCATTAGTAGAATCAGGTGTGCCAAATTAGGGTTGAAATGAAAACCTGCAGGATGGTAGATCCCCGGGAACAGGGTTGAGAACCACTGTTACATGTGAATCAAATAAAAACAATGAAATGATTTGTGTATCGAAACGCCTGGTCCGCAGTCAGCATCTGCCTGGTTTCAGCCAGGAAGCTGGCCTGCGGTACGGCTTGCTAACGCCCACGGTGAGCCGACCGTGGGCGCCGCGTTCCAGTAACGGCCTCCCGCGCTAACCTCAACTGCGATTCACAGGGTGACGAGGAGCAGGTTTAATGAAGAGAGAGAGAGAGAGAGAGAGAGAGAGAGAGAGAGAGAGAGAGCAGAGTACACTCCCACGCATGCACACTCACCCTCCTTCTCGTGCAGGACGTTGAAGGGCTGCAGCAGCTCGTGCTTGGCGCACTCCACCACGCCCAGCCGGGCCTTGGCTTCATCCTCGAACGCCCTGAGGAGACGACCGGCAGCGAATGAGGGGAACGGGGCCAAAACGAGATGACAAGCAAGACGAGCGGCGGCTGAAACATTATCCGCGGCGCGGTTTCGGGGGGGGAAAACGCGCGTGTGGACGGGGCGGGAAACGAAGCCAGACGCGCCGGGTACCTCAGAGTGAAGGGCATGGTGTCGAAGCGCCTCTCTACTTCGCTGAAGAAGGAGCGGGACGTCTTCATCTTCAGCCCGTACTGTTTGCTGGGGTCCCGCTTGTAGATGGTGGTCCTCTGGCCGGCGTCCCGTGCCTGGGGGGGGAGGGGGGGGGGGAGGTTAGCATTCGGCGCGGCGGGTGAGACGCCAGCCCGAGGTCCTGACTCGCTGTGGCTCTCTCACCTTCCCTTCTCCGGTACTGATCAGCACGTCCACCGCGTAGACCTCGTGTACCTCGAACTCCGCCGTCTCGTGGTCCTTTCTGGGGAGGCACACGGAACGTCAGCCAATCACAGAGAAAGATATAGTGCCCAGTTTTTTCAGCTGGACTTTTTATACACCTTTTATACACTTTTTTTTGTGCAGTTACAAAATGTAGATGCTTGTATCATTTCCAAAATTTCAACATAGAAAATGAGCGACATATTTGAATCCTGTGTATGATTTCAGTTATATTTTTTTAATATAGTGGACATTATAACCCTGGCAGCATGAACCATTAATTGGTGGTGGGTGAGATGAGTTGAGTTCCCACTTATCATTGTTTTTTGCACTTTGAGTGTTCGGAAAAGTGCTATATAAATGCAAAGAATGATGCATTCATTTTAAAGTGGCTTGCGTGTCATATGTATGCTGCTGTTTGTTCCTCCTCATGTAGGTCAATGTAAAAGCATGTATACGGAGCTGAAGCACAGGCCTGCTTACTTTTGCTGCTCGGTTGGATTCTGAATGATGGTCTTCTCTCCATCGATGACGTGCTGCTTCAGCTGGTGGGACAGCATACCTGAAACGCACACAGGGAGGCTGTTACCAATGCACAAAACCGGGCAAACGCACAGAGGAGATACGGACTCAGACAGGAAGTAGGTGTGAGAGGGGTGGGGCTATCGCTAATCACCTTCGATGGCCGTGCATTTGAACGACTGGGCGATCGTGTTCCACGCCTTGGTCACCTGCGTGTTCTGAAGGAGGGACAAAGGAACAGAACAAATTAGACCACTCGTAAAAAATCTGGCAGTTTTACAGAAATCTCCAGTCAAAGCTGCTTTGTTTCTACAATACAGCTGATAAGCACAGCAGGTGGGATAATGGATGCCAGAGCTGTAGTACAAATGAAGGTCAGGGGCCATGAAAGACACTTCAAAGGCACCCGGCTCAGCCTGACGACCTGAACTCCTTCACCACTCTCCCCCTCAGCTCCGCCCCTTACCTGGTTGCCAGGTTTGACCAGGCGAAGGGCGGCCTCTGCGCACAGGTGGGCGGCCTTGATGACATCAGCCTTCCGGCCCGTCACAGGTGCCTCCTGCCGACAGGAGAAAGGAGGGATTTAGAAACAGAAAGATGAGCAGCCAATCAGCACGACAATTCTTCAGTGGTCAAAGAAACACACTGTATGAACAGAAGAGTAGAGTGGAGATGATCAGCCCCCAGGAGAAACTGGACCGGAACCACAGGGTCAACAATTCTCTTCCGTACAGAATGCTGAAGACCAAAACAAGGCAGGAGATGCCATTACCAGATGGTTCCTGACTGAATAAATGTGAATACAGGATATACACATGCGTGCATGCATATACAGACAGGCATGTACACTGTCGTCATCACGCCTGTCAAGTAGGGTGATGTCATTGGTAATGGGACCGGGTCCAGAACATTATGACTCAGAGGCCTGGCCTTTTGGGGATGTGGTGATGTCACTGCACCGTGGATCAGTAAACCAAGGTTTGGTTCCCACATCTGGTAACTAAGCTCCTTTCCTACTGTAAAACCGCCTCCTTGTCACAATAGCGCTCTAAGCCGGCTACTAGTAGCTACCTTAGTCGCTCCGATGACGAAGCTGTGAGCCACGTTAGCGATGAAGCCGTCCACGTGCACCCCAAGATCACTGCAGGTGGGAAGGGCAAGAGAGAACATTTAACTACGTTACTAGTGCAGGTGCATTAGTCCTGAAATTCCTGCAGCTAAATATGAATGATCATTTTGGACCTCATTCTACCTAGACAGGAACCTGAGAAAACCACACCTTCGGGAATTCTAAGAGGTCAGATGCAGGTTGAATAAGGGATATGGACAAAAAAGCCATAAAACTAAAATGTACACAACAGTAAAACACCACAGGCAAGTAATGCCAACACATCCACAGACAAAAGCAAACTAATCCGACTCTATATTCACACTAAGGGGAATAAGGGTGCCTACATTTTGACCAGGTCTCCTTCCTTGAGTGTGTAGTCAGGGTCACTCTTCAGAGGGGAGAAGTGGCACACGCAGTTGTTGACCGAGACGCTGGTGGGGAAGGCGATGCCTAGAAAAGACAAAAGGAAGCTCACCCCCCGCCCTTAACATCTGTACGACTGCAAAACCAGCCCCCCAACTCTCTACTCTGTGTGTTCTGAACCGTACAAGTCACTCTGTAACCCCAGGAAACAGTTGCTAAGCAACTGGTATTGTAACTCAAAAGACTGTAGGTCTAATTCCAAGGTGGGGCGCTGCCATTGTACCTGTGTCCAAAGTATTTAACCCCAGTGACTTCAGCGGTAAGCTATATACTGATAACCTGAAAAGAACTAGAAGCGCAGTTGTGTATGTTGCTCTGAATAAGGGTAAATGAGTGTAGCCTTGTGCTTTGCAACTGAATGTAATGTTGTGGCTGGGATTTAACACCCTGCCCCTCACCTTTCTTCATTTCTTTCTCCTTCTTGAAGATCTTTCCGGTCTCCACCATGATGAGGGAGTCTCCTTTCTCGCAGAGGGACAGCACGGACACCCCCACCTTGGCTGCCTCCACCACTGCCCGCAAGGCCTCTGACGGGACAGGAACATAAACAAGAACAATTTAATGGGGGGGGGGGGGGCAGGCAACAGATAAAAAGGAAGCAATCACACCCATGGTAATGTGAGGTGACAAAACCAAAACTGCAAAGTGACACAAATTACTAGATTTAACTAATGTAAATGGCAGTCTGTAATATGTGAAGTGGTAACCAGGATCAAGAAAGAAGTTGTACCTGCAAAACTTAATTTGCCAATTACACCATAAATTGGCTGATGCCAATTGGTGGGAGAGTTACTTTTAACAGGAACAACAAATCAATATATAATTGTTGCTACAAGAGGGGAATCAATGGGACAGACAACCATGAGGTCACAGCTGATGAGACTAACTGGAAATAGCTTGAAGCCGAAAATCACAATGGGTATGACGTCATAAATACAACCACAACGAGGGCCCTGTCAGCGTTTTGGGAAACCTAACCTATCTGGGTGCAAGAAAAAAAGTACAAAACAACAATCAAGCTAGCTTAACAACAAAGCAACGGTGACCCACTTTGTTAAAATAGGCTTTTGTCAGAAGACAGCTGTTCGAGCTAAAACGTTCGTCGGCAAACTAGCTTGAAAGTAACGATATCGGCTGTACCTTGCAGGCAACATATCACAGCTGTGTTTCAGCCAATGTAGAGATGCCAAGCAACTCAGCGTGAGTCTACATGTGGAGTGACAGAAACGTGGACAGATTTGATTGCTATTTTGAGGCCTTTGACCCAAGTGAACCCAAGTATGAAAGATTACTGGCAACGCAAGTCAAGGGATACTGCAGTTAACGAGCTGTTTTTAAGCTTTAAAGTAGTTGCAGATAGCAAGTAATTTTTTAAAGATGGGTAGTCATTATTTCGTCCGCAGTAGCTAGGAACATGCAAAGACTGATGTCTAGAGGCAGCTGATTAGCCAAACTTAGGACACGTTTCTATGTTTCTGAGACGTGTAATATCCATCCATCCAGTCATGTGCAGTATTGCTTATTTAGAAAGCTACCTTGTGGGTCAGGATAACCTTAACTAGATACCACCAAAATATGCTACAGCGCGTCTCCTTCGTAGGAGATGCACTTAAATCCCTTTCAAGTTCAAGCTATCAAATTAGCTAGCCACGCTATTAGTATAAAAGGCTCGCACAGTGGCAATGACGCTCAGATCCAATTTATGTACTTTTATTGTAACGTTACAAGTGCTATTAACATATCACAGGGTAGCTTCCGTATAGCTAGCTAACATTAGATGACAAGAAGGGCAACGGCTAGATGGCCAGAAAGCCAGTCTAAGTTCAGTCTAACGTGCCGGTTATACGCGTAGTTAGCTTGTGAGCCGACCCGAAAGTTTCAATGAGGCAACAGATGCCTATTGTTAGCAACATAACTAACGTTAACACTTAGCTAGCACGCAAGTCTATGCTTTCCCCACGAGGAATTTGTTACTTGACCGCTGAAACTAGATGTCATTATTTCGTCAAGAAACCACCTTAGGAAGTGAGTCGATTTAAACTGACAAGCAATAGCCTGCTACCGTTATAGACCATAGCCACACGTGTAGCTAGATACTAGGCCTTGCATGTTCCCTCTCTCTGCACGCTCAGCTACGCGCTTTCGCTCGTGCCATGGCACATGGCCGCGACTGCACTACTACAGGCAGGTGCCCTGGATAGCGGTGACGTTACAGCGGCCGGACACAAAGAGCCCCACTATATCCCGGACAAAATCAACAGGACCACTTACGGTTAGCAATGTCACCCCCCATTTTGTACTTGGTCACCACCAAGTCTTCGGCGATGGTCTGCTCTTGCTGCTCGTCGTCAGACATCTTGCCCAGCAGCTCCGTATCAACTTTCCGCCGATGTGTCAGCAGCGAGGTCCGTCACACAAACAGGCTCGAATCCGCTGCTCCAGCCCGGCCTCCTCCTGCCCGGAAGCTCCTCCCATCGCGTACATACGTAAGGACGTGCGCGCAACCACAAATAACCGCCAAAACTTCGCAGAGTATCTGGCCACTGTGAATCTGCACCCTGGTTGTATTTTTTAACAGACCGTGGCATATTAATAAATCGCGGTCTTCGCCGCCCGTTCACTGTCGGATAGGCTTATGCACAGAATATTTTATGAATTCGTGCGAAAGATTCACTGAGCCATTTTGAAAATGAATGCTGCAATATATAGGTTGAGTACATTCTCATATTTTATGACGTGGTACATTTGCTGTAAAGATCTTGACATTTAGAACATCTGCTATTTTCCTAATGTTAGAAAGGACAAAAAAAACTCCATTGTGCTTCTGTAGGTGGTTCTGCAGCCTACATTTCTTGTTGCAAAACAAAATTTGACATCCAAATGGATACAAATTAAGCAATATCACACAAGGCCACAGGCCGAGGATTATATTAGCCTATTATAGCCTCCACCAATACAAACTACTTCCAAATCCAGATTTGGGTGCAGTCGCCTATATTGGCAGAGGCGATATGCTTTACCTGCAGTATTCCCTGTTCAGATGCAGGTTGTGGTTATGCAAGATCATAGACCAAAGTGAACCAAAACTAAGTCCCCCCATTTACTTACATTACTGGTACAGTTTTTTAAAGCACCTTTTACTTTATACTTTTTAAAACAATGCGCTGTTAATTTCCCCAAAGCAGTCTAACCTGCATATCTTTAGATTGTGGGAGGAGGCAAGGTTATCCAGAGGAATCCCATACAGACATAATGTGTGAACTCCACACTGAAAGGCTCAAACTGGGATTTGAACCCTAGATCGTCTTGCAGTGAGGCAACAGTGCTATCCACTGCACCACCACAAATTGTGAACATGCATGTTGCTCAGCAAAGAAGCCAACAATTGCCTGAAACTTAAATGTAGCATATTAGCAAGTACTTGTAGTTTGTCAAAATGTAAATGGAACGTTAGGAGACCCCTTACTCCTCACAAGTACTATGGGATCTTTAAGGTGTGAGATAACAAGTATGTGATCAGAATGTTCTTAACTGAATGTTCTAATGCTGATGTAACAATCACTACTGGTAATTGAAGGCAACAGTGTTCTAGAACACTGACTTCTTTCTCTCTTGTACACATAGAAAATGTACACAAATAGCCACACATTCACACTCCCTATATTGCTGACATACATATATAAAGTCTCTCTCCCACTCTCTCTCTCTCTCTCTCCCTCCCTCCCTCCCTCTTGTTCTCCTAGTCCCACAAATACGGTTTTTATAGGAACTGCTTACTCTCAGAGAACACAGTCCTGAAAATGGTTTAAAGAAATTACACCTGAATGAACCCCAAACATCTTAAACATTGTCCTCAGGACAGACAAGACCAATGTGGACTTGTTTGGCTATAATACACAATAGCATGTTTGCCGAAAACCAAATATCACCACAAGAACCTCATGACAACTGTGACGATTTTGAGCTGTTTTGTAGCCACTGGACCTGGACACTTCACAATCATTGAGTCCACCACAAATTCCTCTTCATGCCAGTGTATTGTAGAGGACAATGGGAGACCATACACTACATGGCCAAACGTTTGTGGACACCCCTTCTAATTTGTGGGTTCAGCTACTTCAGCCACACCCATTGCTAACAGGTGCATAAAATCAAGCATACAGCCCTGCAATCTCCATAGACAAACATTGGCAGTAGAATGGGTCGTACTGAAGAGCTCAGTGACTTTCAATGGGGCACTGTCATAGGACGCCACCTTTCCAACAAGTCAGTTTGCCAAATTTCTGCCCTGCTAGAGCTACCCCAGTCAACTATAAATGCTGTTATTGAGAAATGGAAACGTCAAGGAGCAACAAAGCGTCTGCTAAATGAATGTAATGTAACATGAACTCAGCTGCGAAGCAGTAGGCCACACAAGCTCACAAAATGGGACCATTGAGTGCTGAAGCGCAGACTATGGAAAAATTGTCTGTCCTTGGTTGCAACACTCACTACAGAGTTCCAGACTGCCTCTGGAAGCAACGACAGTCCTAGAATTCTTTGTCACCAGCATCATGTAATGGGTTTCCATGGCCTAGAAGCTGGACACAAGCCTAAGATCACCATGCACACTACCAAGCATTGGCTGGAGTGGTATAAAGCACACCGCCGTTGGACTCTGGACCAGTGCATTCTCTGGAGGGATGAATCATGCTTCACTATCTGGCAGTCTGATGGACGAATCTGGGTTTGGCGATTGCCAGGAGAATGCTACCTGCCTGAATGCATACTGCCAACTGTAAAGTTTGGGGCTGTTTTTTATGTTTTGAGCTAGGCCTCCTTAGTTCCAGTGAAGAGAAATCTTAAGAGTTAGAGTTAACTTTATTAGTCATGTTTAAAAACATGAAATTTGTCTTGGTGCACAAACAGGGAAACAGACAGAAACAACATCATACAAGATCATACATCAGCAACAACATCATATATAACATGAAACATAGTCATATCACCGACATGTAGAACATAAAATACGCTACAGCATACAATGACATTCTAGACATTGTGTGCTTCCAACTGTGGCAACCGTTTGGGGAAGGCCCTTTCCTGTTTCCGCATGACAATGCCCCACTGCACAAAGCAAAGTCCATAAAGAAATGGCTGTATGGAGTGGAAGAACTTGACTGGTCTGCACAGAGCCTGACCTCAACCCAACTGAACACCTTTGGGATGAATTTGGGCAACTGCGAGCAAGCATTATCGCTCAACATAAGTGCCCGACCTCATCAATGCTCTTGTGGCTGAATGGAAAGCCTTCCCAGAAGAGTGGAGGCTGTCATAGCAGCAAAGAGGGGACAGACTCCATGTTAATGTCCATGGTTTTGGAAAGAGATGTTCAACACAAAGCACATAAGGGTGTCATGTTCGAGTGTCCACATACTTTTGGCCATGTAGCGTATATCCAATAGCTAAAGCTTGGCTGAAAACAAGATTGGCTTGAAACTAGGAGTTATCCCATGAATTAAAAACCAGCATCTCGATCATACCATACATATTAGTAAAATATTAGTGGTGAAAGAAATGACAGTTTGCCTGATACCTTATAACAAAGAATGTACAAAAGCAAATCGGAATATTTGAAGAAATTTATTTCGTATAAAAAAACTTCACTCATGGTACATAAAAAAACAGAATAGGAAAAAGAGAAAACACAAAACATGTAGACTTTACCTGGTGAGAAAGCTCAGCTTATCTACTGGCCATTTTAGCTTTCACCGCCACAACATTTGCATTTTACTTGCAAGCCCTACCAAAACTCCCTCCCCTTTGTTATAGTACACTTCATTAAGACACACTAGAACACCAACACATTGTGTGGATGAAACCGTGTAAATAGTGGAAATATGAAACAAACGCCGAGGAACGGTTTTTGACGACCACGCTGCCGTCATCCGGCGGACTTCGCCGTTCGCGTTCCCTCGTACCGGGTGAACTTCTCCTTGACCGTCCTTCATTGACTCCAGTGGGAGCGCTCAAACTTTTCCTGAGCTACGAACGCTCCGTTCGCCTACCTGACCAAACAATAAAAAATATTTAAAAGCGGCGAGCCGGGCGGGCCGCTCGTCCGGAAGATGCGGCGGGGGACGAAACGTTTCGTGGCGCTACGTGCGCACGGCGTCCGCTTTGAGGAACAGCCTGCTATGCCAGTAGTCGGGGTTGTCGAAGGAGCGGTCCCCCGACTCCCCCGCCCCGGCGTGCAGTTTCAGGTACCCCCCCGCCGACGAGCGGCGGGCCCCCTCGGACGCGGCCGCCGCCCCGCCGTCCCCGCCGCACGCCGCCAAGTTCTCGTACTCGCCGCGGTCCCCTCCCCCAGGGGGCGCCACGAGCGAGTCCATCTCCTCGTACTCGTAGACCTCCCCCTCCACGGCCCCGCCCCCTGCCCTGCCCCCGGGTCCCTGCACCCTTAGCCCCCCCCTGCCTTTCAGCGTGGACCTCAGCCTGGGCTGCTTGTTCACGTAGTGATAGTCTTCATTGTCTTGTTGCTCGTTTGCCCCTTCCTCCTCTTCCTCGTCCGCCTCCGCCTCCCTCTCCCTCTCCGCCGAAGCCGCTCCCCTGGTTTCGACGTCCCTCTTGGAGCCGGCGCTCCCGGTCCTGCTCCCGCCGCTGCAGATGTCCATGTACTCGTACTCCACGGGCTCGGACTCCCGGCTCTGCCTGCGCCCGTCCTCTCCGCTCTCGTCGTCCGTCGTCGAGGACAGGCTGTTGCCGTTGCTGTCTAACGTCACCGCCCTCCTAGCCGGGAGACTCGCTCTGGGTGGCACGATGGCCCTGCAGTCTGTATAGAGGGACTGCCCGTGGCCCTCCGCCCTGTCTCTGTCTTTGGGCAGCTCAGAGGGCCTCCTGGGAGAGGGCAGCAGACACGTCTGTTTGTTCATGTACTCGTAGTCCTCAGAGGGAGAGTCCTGCTCCTCCACTGAGCCTGGCGAGGGACAGCGAATAAAAGGGGTGAGATTTAATATTTAATATTCCCAAACTGTGTTTCATTTCCCTCAATTATTGATGCTTGGCAAAGTATTTCCACAGTCCACCCTGTGTGTTTGAAACCGGATAAAGCCATTCCCTGGATAGGTAAAGGAATGAATAAAAAAATAATAATATAACTAATAAAATAATAACTGAACATGTAAAATTTAAATGCATTAATAATTTTAATATGCTATAACTACAGTTCAATAGCTCTCACTAGGAACATCCAAAGCAAAATCCTAAATATAACAAGTGGTTTTTGTATATATGTGAATACTCTATATTTGTCATTACTGTCGCACGCATACACACACACGCGCATGCGCACACACACACACACACACACACACAGACCTTTCTCCAGGCTGTCGGCCGCCCCTGGCAGCACATATTCGTTCTGGTCCTCCTCCCCTTCAGTCTGAGGGGAGGGCGTCTCAGAGGGGCTGGAGGCACTGATTCGCTGGGAGAGGTAAGCGCTGTCCTCCCTGAACCGCCTACTATGCATGCTGCCAGCCAATGAGAAGTCCTCCATCTCAAACTCCAGGACTGTGCCTCGGCCCTCCGAGCACTCGGACGCCGTCCGTGCCGAATTCAGCCGGGAGCGGGGGAACCGCGTCTGGGGGTCAATTTCGTGTCAGAGAGATTCCGTTAAGGCCTCTGCCAAATGCACTCGAATGGGACCATTGAAAAAGCCACACGTATTTAATTAACACAAGAATTATCATACTTAATGTGTTATAAACACAATCAGCATGTATAAGATGTATAATCATATTAGTACATATTATATGTACATGTTATATGCAAAAACATGTTTGTAGGCTTAATGTAGCCACCGGGCAAGACCGATGCTCATAGTTAATACCTAGCTTGCCAAAAGATTGAGCTACAGTTACCTTACGTAGATAGATACGGTTTGGGATTGTCAACTAAACGGTTGACCTGTAACATAATGCTGGCTGAAACTTAGGACAAATCAGATTGTGGGAAGACAAACACATAGGCTGTAACTTCCTTTTCCAGGTTCTTCAGAGGGAGATATCATTGGGCCTCACCTGTCTAGAGTACTCTCCTGGGCCAGGTGTCATAGGCAGGTACCCGGCCGGGCCTGACAGAGCCTGAGAGGAAGAGAACTAGAGAGAGAGGGGGGCACCGTAAGTCCACTTTCACACCCCAAAAGGGTCAGAAGTAAGCATGACATAAGCAGAATTACAGCCTGGAAGTACTTTCAGTTGAACAGATTCCGATAGATAGCGTACTGCCATCTTTTAAAATAGGACATTAAAAATGAAGCTGCACTAAGAAGCTTACTATATGTTAAAGATAAATGCCAGTTATATATATTAGTCAAAGAGAAACGCAGCACAATCTAAAAGTATAATTTTCAATTACAGTATGTGTTAAAATTCATAAATGCAATTTAATATTTTACAAATTGCGCACTAAGACCATTAGCATATTTCCCTGCTGGCATTAATAACATATAATAACCTATAATGTGTATATTTTTCTATAATATTCAAGCACGTGCGATGACAAGGCTCACCCGGTAGGAGTCCTGCCGGGGGCGATTTTGGCTCCGGTTTCGAGGCAGGTAAAGGGAGTCCACGGAGTCCATGCCGTCGGTCAGGTCCTCCTCGTCCTGGTCGTCTAGCTGCGTCTCCAAATCAGCCAGCTCCTCCCCCCGCTGAGCCTCATCCAGGGCAGCCTCTGGTTGGCTGCTGTCCACCTGTGACGGGAGGAGGGCGGGCCAAACAAGCCTTCAATCAAACACTGTGCATTTGCTCACCTTGAACAAGCCTTATAATGTAACTACATAACATATCATGAAGATCGGAGCAGGCGACTCAGCCCAACAATGCTCACCGGTTTCCTACCACTAAAGTGTACGTAGCGTTAGGTTACCTACAACTAGATACCTAGCGCCTCATAAACTTAACCCAATTTAACTTTTTCTGCCATTTTGAAATGGCTAATTATTTTTGTAGACTGTATTTTCATCACTGCAACCTCTATGAATTTGGGAGGGCACAGACGAACTGAAGCTTTCTTCTGAAATATGCGCCAATCACTTCTTTTCAATCCACAGACCAGCAACTGAGCAGCCCAGCCACTGTGTCAGAGCAGTACTCCTCACGAGCAATGAGACACGGCCGTGGCACCAGCTGAATAAGTCCCTCCCAGGGTCAGGCAATGCTAAATCACACGCCACTCAGCAGACTAGAGCTGCCAGTCACAGTCAGCACTGACACGGTCTGTGCCTGATACCAGACCATGGGGCTCATGGACACACTTCAGCAGGGTCCTAACAGGATGAGTCACATGACCGCCTCCACCGCCACTGCCCTTTACGAACTGGCCTCAGAGCGACCCGACTCACCTCCCTGGTCTTTATTACTAGGTAGCGGGGCGGGTCCCTCGCCATCCGGGTGAACTCGCTGGCCAGCTCCTTGAAGGTGGGCCGGACGTTCTCGTCAATCATCCAGCCTGCCAATCAAGAGGAAGTCATTGAGTTCAAAGGCCAACCGTTTTTATTCATGTAAACCACAATATGTATAGACACAACATAGGTATGTTAGTATGTACAGCCTGTGCTGAGAGTATGTGTGAGAGAGAGAGAGATGGAGGAGAAAGGGGAGAAGGAGGTTGTGAGAGAGGCTCACATTTCACCATGACCATGTAGACATCAATGGTGCAGATCTGCGGTTGGGACAGACGCTCCCCCTTCTCTAGCAAGTCCGGCACTTCCTGGGGTCTCATGGCTGTGTAGGGCTCTGCCCCGAATGACATCATCTCCCAAACTGTCACTCCTGTAGAGGGACATTACATTTCACTTAGTACGACATAAAGGAGCTACCTAACCAATGAGCGTTAAATAAATAAATACAGACATAAACAATCACACACACATACACGTTGTTTCTTACTCTCTTTCACACATAAAAAACATGAACACAAACTGACACACACTCACACCCTCTATATTGCTGACATACACATATACAGTCTCTCTCTCTGTCTCTCTCTCACACACACATACACACACACACACACTCACCATAACTCCAAACATCACTCTGATGTGTGTATCTGCGAAACAGAATGCTCTCGAGGGCCATCCACTTTATTGGGGTCTGATAATAAAAGCAATAGAGAAGTTAAATACTCCTAACAGTCCAACATGAAATGTTCTCCATCCACTATGGATCACACCAGGGTTTCCAAAACTCAGCCCTGAGGACCCCTTTGTTTACTGGTGCCTGTTCCACCTGAAATAGCCATTTCCGTCAACTAATTGGCTGTTAATTTAGCTTTAGTCTGTGAAGGGGCTTTAGTATGTGCACTTGATTGGTTGGCTGGTTGATTGACAGGTTAAATCACACCGTACTGATAAATGGTGAAAGTGCAGACACCTTGTTACTGATCAACCTGGCAGGAACAAATACTTTAAAAAATCAAATGGAAAGGAAACAGCAACATTTAACAGCAAATTTGCACTGACTACCAAAATTGTGCACGTTCCCATGTTACCCTAGCAAATTACATCACGGGGTGGAACAAAAACCAGCTTACCCAGGGAATTCCAGAATTGAGTTGATGGAGCCCAGGGTCAGACATTGTGAGACACAGAAGGTGCTACAGTGAGGTGCACTGTCACCTGAGGTGGGAGGGACCTGAGTTTCCTGACGGACAGTGCAAAGAACGAACCGTACCTTGACCTCGTTGTAGAAGTACTTCTTGTCGTCGGGGTACAGCAAATCGGCAATGCCGTAGTCGGAAATCTGGACGATGTAGTCGCTCTTCAGCAGCACGTTTCGAGCGGCCAGGTTCCTGTGGACCATGCGGTGCTCCTCCAGGTAGTACATCCCCTGAGAGAGAGCGGTGAGTACAGGTGAACGTGTGTCACACATCCTGTACTGATACTGTAGCATACATAGTCTCTCTGAAAAAATCTATCATTTAAAAATGTATTTTCTGTGAAGGCATGAAATGTCCCTTATGATGGGATGACAAAGTGATATTTGACTTGACTCACCCATTCACCCACTCATTCACTCACTCACAAACCCACATTCTCTGTTAGTATTACTGTATGGTCTCTCTCACTCACACACACACTCACAGTCTCTGTTGGTACCCATGTATGGTCTCTGCTACTCACACACCTGTAACCGCACATGGTCCCGGCACCCGGGTGGGTGCATGGCTAAGTTAGCGTCTCACCTTGGCGATCTGCACACACCAGTTGAGCAGGCGCTGAGGGTCCAGGCTGTCCTTGCGCTGCCTGATGTGGTCCAGTAAGGACCCCTGGTTGCTCAGCTGAGTGACCAGCTGCAGGCTCTGACCCGGACAGATGCCCAAAAGCCGGACAATGTAAGCGTGGTCCAGACTGCCCATCGCCAACATGTGCTGTGAAACAAAAGATTATAAATATGATATTATTATTATACCGGTGTTTGATTGTTGTTCACACACATGTCAGCGTTTGGGGGAATGCATTAGTGTGTGTAGCAGTGTGTGTGAGTAATACTGTACAGTGTGTGTAGCAGTGTGTGTGAGTATATCTGTGCAGTGTGTGTAGCAGTGTGTGTGAGTAATACTGTGCAGTGTGTGTAGCAGTGTGTGTGAGTAATACTGTGCAGTGTGTGTAGCAGTGTGTGTGAGTAATACTGTGCAGTGTGTGTAGCAGCATGTGTGAGTAATACTGTACAGTGTGTGTAGCAGTGTGTGTGAGTAATACTGTGCAGTGTGTGTAGCAGTGTGTGTGAGTAATACTGTACAGTGTGTGTAGCAGTGTGTGTGAGTAATACTGTGCAGTGTGTGTAGCAGTGTGTGTGAGTAATACTGTGCAGTGTGTGTAGCAGTGTGTGTGAGTAATACTGTGCAGTGTGTGTAGCAGTGTGTGTGAGTATAACTGTGCAGTGTGTGTGAGCCTCACATCAGTGATCTCGGCGAAGGTCTGGCGGCCGGTGCGGTCCTGGATGGTCTTAATGGCCACGGGGATCTTCAGCGAGTGATCCTCTCCCTCCGGGGTCCACACGCCCTGCACAGCGGGGAGGAACAGAGGAAGTGAACCATCTCATTCAGTTCATCCACTTTATTTCCTGTTATTCACAGGCTGAAGACAGAGGAGGGCTGGCAGCCATTAAGTGCATCGGGTCAAGAGTGAGATCGTTCTATCGACATGCTCGGTTCCGCTAATGAAGTCGCTAATTCTGCTGTTCCCTGTCTGCAATGTTGCCATGGCGCTTTGGGTGTTCAGATTAATTAAGCTGTAACAAGAGGAACGTAGACAGAGATAGACCTTCTCCCTCTTTAAAACCAGCTCTTGGAAGCCCATTTCCGAGTTGCCTATGGAGTCATGTGTTTTGAACTCCAGCTGAACGCGTAGAAACCACACAAATGAGGTTTTCCCAAGACAACACTGGCTTTACCCCTCTCCATTCAACTAACAATTGTATTTAGAACTGCTGATGAACTCTTGACCTGAGAAGGGAGGTGCCTTGTAGTGTTAGGGATGGAAGTCATGTGACTGCCTTTATGTTAGGGTACAGTGGGAGGCGGGGCCTTCATTATGCAGGAGGTGGGTGCGACGCACCTTGTGCACGGTGCCAAAGACACCTGAGCCCAGGACTTTGATTTTCCGCAGCTCCGCCCCCTTCAGGATCCGGGCGTGGACTTTCGTCCCCTTCTCGCCCGCGTCCAGCGGTTCAAAGCTCTGCACAGCAGAAAGAAACAAAGCAAAATCCTCCAGTTAGTCAAACATACCCTCAAATAAGGCAAGCACGTCCTCAAACAAGACAAACACATCCTCAAAAGAGTCAAACACATCCTCAAACAAGTCAAACACATCCTCAAATGAGAAACACATCCTCAAAAGAGTAAAACACATCCTCAAACAAGTCAAACACATCCTCAAACAAGACAAACACATCCTCAAAAGAGTCAAACACATCCTCAAACAAGTCAAACACATCCTCAAATGAGAAACGCATCCTCAAACAAGACAAACACATCCTCAAAAGAGTAAAACACATCCTCAAACAAGTCAAACACATCCTCAAATGAGAAACACATTCTCAAATCAGGCAAGCACATCTTCAAATGAGAAACACATTCTCAAATCAGGCAAGCACATTCTCGAATGAGTCAAACACGTCCTCATATGAGTCAAATGCATTCCAAAAATGTTGTTGCATTAACAACAACAGCTACAACATTTGTAAAGAAATAGTTTTGGGGTACAGAGCACACACACACACACACACACGCACACACGCACACACACGCACAAACACACAAACACACACACACACACGCACACACGCACGCACACACACACACGCGCACACACACACCTCCCCTCTCTCCAGGAACCTCCTCATGGCTCTCTTGCGGCGGATGGCCAGGCCTCGGTGGTACAGCATGCTGAGCACAAAGACAGCGAAGCAGACGACCACGCCCGCCAGCACGCCCAGCACGATCCCCGTCGTCTGCGGGCTGCAGGGGGAGAGCGAGCCACGGAAAGAGGGTCAGAGGGAGACACGCGGCCCATCTGAGACCCAGCAGAATACAGCAGCTACGGTTTCTCACTAAAAATGAGCAACACACTGATGGATCTTTTACACTGACAGAACATATGGTTTCGTCAGACTTGTCAACGGACGGACAGATTGATTCGCAATGGCTGCACATGGGGAGTGAATATGAATCGAAATCAGTGAACCATGAGTGAATCATTTGCCCTTAAAGTTGCAGTTCCACATCCTGACCAGGAGAGGGAGGCACTGACCTGTTGACAGCACGGGATGTTTCCAGGCAGTCGTTAATACCTGGGCCTGAGCACCTGCAAAACGGAACAGAAAACAGTTTTAGATTAACACTTCATACCACATACACATCACGCATGCATACACACACATGCACACACGTGCGTGCGCGCGCACACACACATACACACATCATTAGACCTCTGATGAAGCCACTGCTGAACCTTTTGGAAGTTTAACATTATCTGTTTGGTCTTTGCAATTACATTCAGTTATATTTTCCGCAGATAAATACAGACGAGAACAAGCTGATTGTTGAGGATATGTGGCATCAAGAATCACTGTTAATCCTTTAGACTGGTAAGCCGCCTCTTCAGACTCCATCTTGGCTCCCTGACCCCATTTTCTCCTCTCTTCAGAACAATACTGAAATGCAGCCAGTTCTGATTACCAGTGCACTTTGTAATTTCTGATTTAATAGCTTTGGCTTGTTTCGGCGTGCATCCTTCCTTATCACTGTTTTTATAATGCCATTGCCATCCAACAGTGGCAGGTTGTCAGATGGAAGTTGTACGTTCAGTCTAAATTCTGAAAGGCTGCATTGTCAGCGGGTTTTTATGGTTTTCATTTGATCAGCAGCCAATTTAGGTCATGGAAATAAGGGGTCTGTAGCCATTCGATGACTTAAATGAATCACTTAAGTCCTTAAACACACTAAAAGCGAACAATGCACCTCTCTGTGACGGACTCTCCTGCTTTAGAATCTGACACCCCTGGTTTCAACTGTTTCGCAGGCAATATTATACTGCTGTCCATCTAGCCTTATCACACACTGTGTGTAAAATATTTTCAGTTCCCTCTGAGGGAGAGTGTCTCATCAATGATTAAATTAAAATGATGATATATTAATACATTATTAATATTAAACACATCACAGGCTTCCTGGATGTTTATCAGACCCCACGGCTCACCCCTGGGTGCAGTTGACATGGCACGGCTCACATCGGCTCTTGGCGTTGGGATATTTAAAAATGAGCCCCTTCTCCCCCATCACGCCATCCGGGCAGGAGGGCACGCAGTGGGGGCCGTCCTGCAGGATGGCACAGGCCACGCATTCGTCCGCTCCCTGGGGAGGGCGGAGACAGAGAGAGAGAATAATCAGGAAGGGAGCCTGTGATTGGACAGGCACAGGAAAAGGTTGATGTAAGCATTTTAAGACCATTACTACTGTGAGTGATAATGCAAGGCCAGGACAGACAGCGAGACGGGAACCCAGGGACACATGGGCTGAGCTGGGCGTGAACACTGTGCTTACTGTTCCACCTTCCACTGAATAACAATAAACCAGGAAGCCAAGGAAAATCTACATTTCTAAAACAAAATTCCAGCAGCGAAAGCATAATAATAATCACTGTCCTGCAGAGTCTCAGATATACTGTACAAGGGTGTTCTGTCCTTAAAATAAACAAATATATTCAGGCTGATTTCAGGCAAATGCAGCTGAAGTTCAAGTAACCGAAAAACGACCTACTGCTTTTGTAGCTATTGACATAACGGCCAAGTTAACAATTCCCACTGAGGACAATAAAAATGCTCAGTTATGTCTCAGGAGCGCGGGCAGGCCGCAGAACCAGTTGTGGAGTAATGGTTTTGCTCTGCAGTGTTTCCCGGGCTGTGACTGCAGCTGGTTTTCCAGTAATCCAGCTCTAGTGAATGGCGGTTATTCTGCACCTCCCTTCTCCCCCACGTCCCATTCAGCCCAACATACTTACATTTCATCAAGGTAAAAAGCGATCGTACGTTACTCTTTAAGGCAACACCTTACTCAGAGCAGAGCAAACCTTAGCTACAGTATACATATACTACAAGTCATAAATAGAAATTCAGTTGGTATGACAGCTTGGATACGAGGCACAGTGACCTCCAAGACAGATACAATGAGGAGACTGGGTGATAACATCAAGATTGGTGACTGGAATTCAGTACAAGCTGTTTATTACCATCTTATAAGTACACCGGTAAAGAGAATGAATACTTCTTCCTTTTAACCAAGGGATATGAAAACAGCTCACAAGGAGCTGTAGTATCTGGTGATTTTCAGTGCGATTCAATGCTGAGATGATGTAATTGATTGGCTAAAGAGTCCATAGACTTTGGCCTGGATGGATTAAATCGACATTTGTCCTTTACTTTGACTTTCAAATACATTCATGTGTCGCTGCTTTTCTTCACAAACATGGTTTGGTTTGGCAAGTTCATTTAGGTGATTTCTGAATTTACTAAGCTGTGTCTAACATAAAATAAAAACACCTAACACTTTCACTTAAATACAGGTCAAATTGAAGGACAAATGTTAAATGAAGGCCTAACTACAGAAGAATAGACACTATGACCCTCCAGGACTGAATTTTAGATTTGTGCTTTGTGGTTTACAATGATTTAACAGTAAAGGTCAGTTGAAGATTAATATTAGTGGTTTTAACTGTTAGTGGTTAATTATTTCACCATTTACAACCCTGTTTTGCACGTCAATCTCAAAATCTTTTAATTCATATAAGTTTGACCATTTTAAAAATACATTTTTCAGATCAGTATATAATCAATCCAAATAAAAGCGAAGAAATTAAACTACAACAGGGTCTTTTTCCAAGCAGAAATATTTATTAATTAGTTGGATTAATGATTAATTAACATGAATTAATTATCAATAAAGTAACAGTAATTAATGATTGATTAAGAGACTTATTAAAGATAAAGAAGCATTGATTAATGATTGATTAAGAGACACTTATGAAAGATAAAGTAGCATTGATTAATGAATAAGTAACAATGATTAATGAGTAAGTACCATTGATTAATGATTAAACACAGATTAATAATTAATTACTAATCACTAAAAGACAATTACCTGAAAAAGTGAATGCAAAGGATTTTAACAGAAAGTAAACATGCACTACCAGCTGATTGGGCAGAATAGTTTTTTTCCAATGACATTCATTCTTGCCATTGGACAGCTGCAGGCTCTGCTAGTTTTTATTTTATTTTTTACCTTAAGCAGGAAATTAGGGTGAGTTACAATATTATAAAAGAATTTAATAGATCAATTAAGTGCTAAGTAACAATACAAGTCTGCACACCCTGCAGGCCTCCAAAAGGGAATACCACTGGTTCTGCCAATTGACACTCAACACAATCCACTCCGATTGGCTCTTGCCCATCACATGATGGTCAATTACAGTTGGACACCAAAACAAAAGATGGTCATTCTTGCTGATGGCATCCTGGTATTGGAGATGGACAGAGAGCCAGTCAGAGGTGGAGAGAGGGAGAGGAGGAGACCGGCTCCCACACTCCAGAGGGCCAGAGAAGGAGAGGGATTCGCGGGTCAGGGGAGGCAAGGAGAGCTCTGTACCGGCCCTGTGCAGCTGGGCTTCCCCTCCTGGACCTGACACTGCGGGTGACAGGCGACGCACTCCCTGTCCGGCCCCGAAAACTCACGTGGTTCCCTGGGGGGGTGGACACAGAAAAGGGGGGTCAGGTTATCATGTTCATATCACATAGATGCAGAGAGAAAAGGAGGGTCCAGTTGACCCTCTTGCTCATAGTACACTAGGACTGCCCAACCCTGTTCCTAGAGATCTATTGTCCTGTAGGTTTGAAAACATACAGGATGGTAGATATCCAGGAACAGGATCAGGCAGCCCTGTGCTGCATAGTTACAGAAATAGGAGGAGATGAATGGGGTCTTTCAAACAACTCAAATGCTGTCTGTGGTCAATCATAACACTATATACTCAGAAGAAAGGGCTCCAAAAGGCCCCTCTGTGTCTGCATGGAGGAATCCTATCTAGTTCAAGGCTTCTGAGATCTTTCACACTTTTCACACTAACCAAAAGCCTAATAGGGTTACCCTATGGACACAAGCAAAAGAATGATGCAAGGGCAATTGCATTGTGAAACTTGCATCATTGTATTCTTAGTAATAAGCGGTTATGAAGTGCTCAGATCAGACCGACCCAAGCCTGACCATCTCCACTAGACAGAACCGCAGACTGACCCTGAGACGAAGTTGCACTGGGCGACGCAGGTTCCCCCTCGGCTGTAGTTCCTGCAGGACAGGCACTGATCGGGCCCCGGGCCCCAGCACCCAGAGGCTGAGCACAGGGGGTCACAAACGTGTCCTTCTGCAACTGCTCACACACACGCACAACACAAAACAGGTCAATACGTGAAGGCACAAGTCACATAAACTGCCTCACTGTGATAAATATCAGTTTCCACCATTATAACCCTCTGGTGACAAATAAAGCTTCTGATACTTGGGTACCCCACCAAGCAGATTACAGATTTCATTCACAAAATGAAACTCCTGGGCATTACATTTCAAAGCACAAGACAGCACTTCAAAAACATAAAGCAAATGTTTAAAAAGAAACACATAAGGCAGACCAGGCAAAAAAAGGTTAGCATGAGAACCAGGAGAGGTTCCTCTCTCCCAGAATTCCCTGCGCTGCGCCCGTGACTCACTGCAGTCGCTCTCGGGCCGGTTCTTCTTGATGTCCCGGGTGTCCTGGCGCCGCTGGGTGCGGTCCCCTGTGAACAGCTGGGTCCAGTTGACGGTGTGGTGGTAGCAGAGCCTCTTGTTCCCGCCGATGTAGACGCTGCCGTCGCTGATCTCCTTCAGCGAGCGCAGCCCCAGCGAGGTGAGCGAGGGCAGCTTCATCACCAGGAGAGAATAGCCCCTGAGAGGCGGGGCAGGAAGGGGCGGGGCAAGGAGAGAGGGGAAGGGAAGGGAGGGGAGAGATTGGGGAAGTGCGAGAATGGGCGGGTGGGCAAGGTTGTGAGGGAAGGGGAGGGGCAGATCGGGTTGGGGTAGGGTACAAGTTTGAAACAAAGGGAGAGAAGCAAGAGGCAGATTGTAGTACGGGAGGAGTCAGTATAGGAATAGGAGGAGTTTGTGAATTTTGAAGAATGAGGAAGGGGGAGGAGGGATTTGTAAGAATTTAGAGTAGGTAGAGCAGATAGGCCAAAAAGAGATAAAAAATACAAGCACTCAATCAAAATGAGAAATTTGTTTTAAAAAAATGAAATGAAATGAAAATAAAACAGTATAAAAATCAAAAAGCAAAATCGGCCAATCATTTTTATGAAACATAAAAAGCACAGCAATCTCAGTTAGAATGTGATTGTAGGAAGAAAATGCAAACATTCATCCCAAGCACCACCATACCACAGATTCTATAAGCTAAGCAGATGGTCACTGAATGCTCATGGTCTCAGAATTACTTCATAAATCTTCTTAAGCAGTAATACAGCACTGGAAACTCATTGCAAACCCAAGCCTCACAGTGTAAATGGGTAGAGAGGATGGAAGAAATGCAGGAACTGACCATCTGTTTACTATAGAAAATCTGTGATCAGACCCAACTTCATAAACACAGTGCCAAGCCCAATACACATAATTCATAAGACCTTGTCATTTATTTTTATGGCAACTATTCTGAAAATTTTACAGCAACTGAACTTTGTCCCTCAATAATTTCTACAAAACGGCTTTATGAATAGCCGGACCAAGTTAAATGTGTCATATTCTTTCAGTTTCATACTTTCTCATGCTTTACCCCTTTGCACCCTGTAATCAGACTGATACAGCAGTGTAACAAAGCTTCAATATATAATGCACTCAACTGACATAAATAAGGGTTGTGTACATTCAGTGTTTTATTATATGTTAACATTCGGAGCAGCTGGAAATCCTTGTTTGTTTGGTGCATTTCACAAACATTAGATTGCAAAATAAAGATAAGATCAAAACTTTCCCAAACTCATTTTCATACAATTCACCCGGAGCACCATTAACGTAGGCAGCCTGTTGATTCACGCTACTGGACAGACCACGCACACACACAGAACCCCAGCATTTCAGAGTGTGAATCAGCATTTCCGTGAGCGGCAAAGAAAATCACCCGGTGATTTTAGTTAGGCGGCAGGTAGGCATTTGGTAAAAATGCAGAGAGCCATACCTTTTTGAGCTGACTCCCCTGTGGCATATAAAAGAGGAGGAGGGATGACGGGAGGAGGGATGTAACAGACACAAAATGACAGGTGAGTGACATGCACAAAGCGCTCTATAATATTACCAAGCAGGAAGATAAGATGGACTGACACAGAACTGTGTTATATTGCTCTTTAACACAGGGTTGGTGATGGAACAGACAGCATTATGTTTTATGTTATAATGCCATTATAACAAGGAGATGGGGTGGTAATACACAGTGGACACAGACTGACGATGCCTACACAGACGGATGTTGTGGACAGGTAGGCCTGCAGGGATGGGGGTTAGGGGGGTAAATCTTACTTGAACAGGGTTCTGCCCTGTATGGTGGTCAGGCTGGAGAACACAGACAGGTTGGTCAGCTCCCTGGGCCAGGACTGGATGCTCAGGATATCTAGTAGTCAGACACAGAGTCAATAACCACACAACCCTGTACAGAGCCATGCACACAGATACAGATGTGCATATGCCTATACAGCTATGTACACACAACATACACATACTCAACATACACACACACACACATACAAAAACACCAGCTAGGTTCAGTTGAACCAGTGGTTTACAGTACATAAGCCTACACTGGAGCACCACATCATCAAAACCGGTATTCTGTAATTACAATTTTTAAGTAAAATAAAAGTAAGACATGAATAACAGTGCAATTTCAGAGCTTCAGTATTGACATTATTAAATGAATATAAGCACATTATATTGCCTAGGTGCCCCTATCACTGATCAATGATACCGTTAAAAGCGTTGGTGTTGGCAACACTCAAAAACAAAAACCCATGCTAATCATCGACGTTGCGAGTCTTCACTTAGGTCAAGGGAGTGGTTGCCTAGCAGAGTTGTAAATTAGATTGTCAGCCTGTTTTGTTGTGTATGTTGCCCTGTTATATATAGGCTGCACAGCTTTGTAACCTATTGTTTTCATTTGTTTATTTTATATTTATGTTATGTTTTTGCAACACCAATGCCACTTTATTTCGGCTGTCTTTGTTAAGTCTGTATCATGGAAATTCATTTTAGGCTATTTATTACCAAAGTTAATTCTACTTGCATTTATTTTACATTACATTTTTATTTGTAAGAATTTTGTTTTCTTTTCACAAAGTATTATGTGATTTATTAAAATCTGAGTGTTAAACTTGAGCCTTGCCTCATGAGAGAATCAGGCAGGCCCCCTATTGGAGAGGGTTGGTAATAACGGTGTCAACAGTGTTATAGAAGGAGGTATCACCAGTGTCAAAAAAATAGTAACATTGGAATAAGCCTAACACACACACAAACCTACAAGCACACAGATACACAAACACAAACATATATTCATACACACCTACATATACACAGACTCAGACACACATACTCACATACACCATTTTGCACCCAAAAAAAAACACTTCCTTCAGACATAAATACTACTATTAAGCTACATACAGACAACATACACACACTCGACACACACCTGTGATCTCTCGGACAGTGCGGAAGACGTTCAGTTTCTCTGGGTCAAGTGCAGAGATGTTGTGATAAGGATCACTGTGGGGAGGGCTGGAGTTAGAACCATCGAGGCAGGAAAGAGCAGCAGAGTCCATACTAAGGACCCCTTAAACAGAAGATGCTCATTTTTCCCTCGCTTCACTGCCTGATTTGTTAGAACTCACCCTGAGGACCTGCCTACACACTGCAATACTCTTCTCTCTGATTGGTTGACACTCACCCGTAGATCCCGGTGGTCAGAAAGTGCAGGCTGCCCTGGATCTTGGTGCAGTTGACGAAGCTGTCAATGTTTCTGGAGTCTACTGTCTGTCTGTGAGGGGCGCCAGTGCCCACACAAGCTGGAGGAAGAGAGAGAGAGAGAGAGAGAGAGAGACAGAGAGACAGGGAGGGAGGGAGAGCGAGAGAGAGGGAGACCAAGAGAGAGAGCGAGCAAGAGAGAGAAAGAGAGAGAGGGAGAGAGAGAAACAGGTAAAGGATGGACAGAGGATGGAAAAGGGCATTATTTAAATGATTTTCTTGAAATAGCAGCAATTTGAACAGACAAGTAAGGCTATGTGAGCACATTTAAGGCTGCTGCGTGTGTTCAGTGTGTAAATGGGGGTGTTTTCGGGGTACCTTTGGGGCACAGGCCTCCACATGGCTCACATTGCTTCACCCCGTTCTTGTCCACCTCCTTCTTGTCTGACGGACAGCCGCTAACGCACGAGCTGCCGTCCACCACAAAGTTGGCTGCAGGGGAGAACGAGAGGAGTTGACCACCGTCATTCACTGAGAATTGACAGACACGTGGATTTGAACCCCCTGGTGCAGCAATTTCATGAAACCCTAAAGCCCTGTTATTCCAATCACGGCCCTGGAGGCCCAAGATCTGCTGGTTTTTCACACTCCGTTTACCTGGGAGTCAGGTGTGGATACAGTCTGGCCATTCGGTAGCACTACTTGTTTAGTTAATCACCTGGGGGAAATGAAAACCAGGGCCAGATTTGGATTCTAGGTCCAGATTCTAGGTCCTTTTTGAGCTTAGCTTTCCATGCTCAAAAAGGCTAAAGAATACACAGCACTGATTGTTTTCAGTGTTACTGAGACACAGACACATGATGATACATGAGTCCAGATAAGGATACTCATTGAGTCCTAAGTAGCATGAGTACAGATACAGGATGAGTCCCCATTGAGTTGCAGATACAGGATGAGTACTCATTGAGTCACAGATACAGGATGAGTCCCCATTGAGTTGCAGATACAGGATGAGTCCCCATTGAGTTGCAGATACAGAATGAGTACTCATTGAGTCACAGATACAGGATGAGTCCCCATTGAGTTGCAGATACAGGATGAGTACTCATGCACAGATACAGGATGATCATGGTTGCAGATACAATGGTATTTGATCACAGATACAGGAATCCCATGAGTTGCAGATACAAGATGAGTACTCATTGAGTAACAGATATTGAATGAGTGCTCACTGAGAGACAGAGATACTGAGACACAGGGAGATTCAGTACTCACGGGGACACTGAGATATGCAGATAGAGCCGTACTGGTACTTGGCACTGGGGTTGGGCTCCATTTGGAAGGTGTGCTTTTTATAGATGAGGGTCTGAGGGCACTGTGTGACGCAAGCCCCTGAGTCATTGAATCGACTACAAGCCTGTAAACACACACACACACACGCACACACAATCAGAGCTTGAATATTTTCATTAACAATTAGATAATTTAAGAGAATACTGAAAGAGAAAAACCAGAATGTGTGGCCCTTCTCATATCACAATATGCAAGTAGACTATTCAAACATTCTAAAGTACAATATTTGCTAACTCTGTCATAGAACTAGACCGCAAAAGTGTTTCTGTAGTTTATCATCACCTGATCTTATTACATGCAAATCATAATACACTAAGAATGCTTATTACAGTTGACATTAGTGATGTTGTACATGCTCATGTTCCGTGACAGGGGTGGCTAACTCTTTACCTGGAGATCCACGGGGTCGGCTGGCTTCTGTTTTCACTTCGGCAAAATGGGCAACCGTTTGAGTATCAACAAACCAGGTGAGGTGAGTTTACTGTGCAATAAACTGCTTTAACAGATCAATTTCACGCTGAGCAACAATAAAAGCCAGCTGACCCTGCGGCTCTCCAGGATCAGGTTTGGCCCCCTGATATTTGAATTCAAAACAAACATTAAACCATAGTAGTCTGTGTGAGCAAGTTCAGTGTGCGCATGGAGCGCGCGTGTGGTGGTGGTCTGGACCAGACGGCCTCCGACCAGAAGGTGGCGCTGGACTCACAAAGCAGTCTGTGTCCTGCGCACCGGTGCAGCCCCCCGCGCACTCGCTATGGCAACACTCACTGGGGCTGGTGCCATAGCAGCGGCCGTTGCACTGCGGGGCGCACACCGTCTTGGTCACTATGGAAACATAGAAGGGGAGGAGCCAAAGGCAGTGGGAGGGTGAGAGAGATTTGTGACACAGCTCAAAAGAAGAAGAGGGGAGGTACCACAGAGAGGAGGGAGACACTAGACTCACAGATCTGACAGTCATCTTTGCTTGGTCCCCAGCAGTACCCTCCGCAGGACTCGTGACACTGCCCTGAAACACAGGAAACGCATCATCAGACCTCATCAAAACAAGACCAGGTCAAAACCTAGTATATGGCTGGACCAGCCGACCAATGGTGTAACTTCATAACTCGGCCGACCAATGTGTAACTTCATCACTCAGTCACAGACATTTGCGTTTGTAGGGCTGGCCCCGCTGTTGCGGTCCAGCCAAAAAGCATAACCAGAGATACATCGTCAGAAAGGCATAAGATAATGCTATGAATTTTTGATGTCTGTTGAATGTCTGTGTGTGTGTTCTATTTTCATAAAAAATTAAAAAGATTTTTTCAACAATATCAATAAACATTGTTCTTTCACTCCCTTGAAGAGGCTTAGATACATTTCATGGTGCCCCTACTCCCTGATGTGATCATTTTATATCTCTCCATGACATGATCCAGAAAGCTATGACATCACCCAAGTATTAAACTCTACATAAGTTCATGCTATGATCAGTTTACTGTACGTCACTCAGCTGTTTAAATATATCAATAACCCTTGCTGAACCCATGTTATGCCCCCTGCCTAAACTCTCCCCCCGCACCGCCCACGCATTCCACCCCCTCCCTCCCCGTGCTTCCCTCCATCTCTCCAGAGTCTGACTCACCCCTCTCCCCGTTCTGGGTGATCTTGACCTCGGCGGAGCTGTCCCTCATGATGTCAACCCAGTTCACCGCGGAAACGTACCTCAGGAACCTGTTGTTCAAAATCTGAACGCCCCCTTGCAGGATTTCTGTGGCAGGAGACACATGCACGCACGCGCGCACACACACACACACACACACACAGACACACAGACACACACCCTTGTATCACAGAGCCGCCCGTGCACAGGGACGCACTAACGCGCACAGAGGCAGTCTGTGCAGGGCCGAGGAGCAGAACAAGCGGAGGCACGTCCCGGCAGCCGCAGGCCAGGTAGAGCCGTGGTGCTGAGTTACGGCTCTGTGCCGCGCCGCTCCGCGCCACGCCGTCGGCCCGCTGTGCCGAAGCCTCCCGCCGCGCCAGGCGCGCCCGCGGCCCGCTTCTGCTTTCCCGTGAAAGAAGGTCCCAGGGATTTCCCATGAAAGCTTGTTCCAGGGATCCCCCTCCCTTCCCCAACCTCCACCCCCCCCCCCCCCCCCCCCGCCACCGCTCATCTTTTTTGGCAGGCGTTCGCGAGGGCGTGGCCGCACCGCGTGGGTGTGAGAATGCAGACGCGCAGCCTGGCACACTCACGGTTGCCGGCACTGCCGCGAAAGAAAAAACGTGTACCTGTACTACCGGAGGTGTTTTTCTCTTATTCATAGACGGTTGGATTTAGTTCCAGGAAAGACAGCCACAAACAAGTTTCGGTTTAAGTGTTAAACGAGTCTAAGAAAATGGGTTATTGTGTGTGTGTGTGTGCGCGTGTGTGCTTCTGTGTGTGTGCATGCAAGTGTGTCTCAGCGAACCACACAAATTATTTTTAGATTATGTTGTTTAACTTTAGGGTGAATAAATCAGTCATATTCAGGCCAAGTGATTATGAATATGACTCATTTTTGTTTAAACACAGAACTGATAAGGGACTTTGTAACCTTAATTGACCACAAATGAAAAGTGAGCGGGATCATTTTGCACTGCGCTGACCCGCATCTTGTCCTCCTCAAAGGCAATGTGGGGGTTAACCTTGGCAATAACCCTGTGGGGGTTATTGCCTTTATAAAGTATGGCCCTCTTTGAATACATGCCCTGATACCACCCATCCATATCCAGTCGAATTCATTTAAAATCACGTCAGTACACCTGCAGCCTGTCCCCCCCCCCCACCCACCATAGGCCCCTGTCCTCCCTCATCCCACCTTTCCCTCCCCAGTGAGGTGGGTTAGCGCCTTTTTTACAAAGGCGATCATCCATCTACACCCACTCCAATTCGCTTAAAATCGTGAGGTGGGTAATCCACCACGAACTGAGCGTGCTCTGTGCGGCTCATCGAGTTTTTCCAATCCCACGCCGGTGAGATGAGTCGTTTTTGCAATTCCAGCCCCTCCCCCCTGCCCTCACCTGTCAGGTGCGTGAAGCCCAGCTCCTGGAGCCCGTGCTTTCCGTCCTTCTGGTAGTTGACGACGACGACCAGGGCGTAGCGGTCCTCGTAGAGCGTGGTGCCCCTGATCACGCGCAGCTGCTCCAGCGGCAGCCGGGAGAACTCGTTGATGGCGATCAGGATGTAGCCCGTCACCTCCCGGATGGACTGCGGACAGGAAGCGGATGCTCGTCAGAACGCCATTGCCCGCGTTTGGTCATTGAGCGGTGTCCACACGCAGTATAATGTTCAGTATTAAATCAACTCTGATAGAGTGGTTTAAATTCTAATACATGTGGTTCCTACTGGACTAACAGAATTAGGATTACTCTGTTTCACCTGAACATGAGCCTTGGCTAAATCCGGCACAGGATACCTACTGTAGCATTTATGCTAAAAACATTGCGCACGGTCCCTGATTAATACAGCAAAAAGAGTGGAGCCAGCATTACAGTGCAATCACAGCAGTGTCTATTTCTGGATCACGGCAGCGTTACTTGGGGCCAGCCCCCTGAGAGACATCCGGCCCACACAGAGGGGCTCGTTGTCTGCAGAGAGGTTATTGAAGTCGCCCTGCCGCAGCCGGGACCCGGAGACCGGGTCAGGAAACCGCCGGCTGATCCGCGCAGCTGACCGCGCCGCAGGACACAGGCGGAAGGAACGCAGGCGGAACGCAGGCACCCCGATCAACAATGATTACCTCACATGGCTTCTCCTATCACTGATATGCTGATGATGCACAACTCTTCTCCTCTTTTCCTCCCCTTGCCACACAGGTTAATGAATGAGAGGGTATCTGCCTGCCTTGCCGGCAGCCGAACACGGATGGCCAGGCATCGCCTGAAACTGAACCTCGACAATGACGGAGCCGCTCTTCATCTCTGACAGGACCTCCCCCTACTAGGAGAGCTCACCATCACTGTCCATGGGACTACAGTGGCTGGCTCTCACTCTGCAAAGAACCTGGGGGTGGTCCTGGATGACCAGCTGGACTTCAAGGAGCTCATCACAGCAACGTCACGGTCCTGCAGATTCCTCCAGTACAGGTGGGGATTCGACTACACAAGACCACATACTCCACCCTACTACATGGGCCCTTGGTCTTCCTCCTGTCCCATTGGTGCACTACTGATGCCCCACCCACCTCCCTAACCTCCATTCCCCCATACCTGCAGGAAGGAGAAGTTGCGGTTATGCTCCATGTGGGTGATCTCCAGGTTGCCCATGACGATCTCACAGCCGCTGTACATGTCCTTCATGAGCTTGTACTGCACGTCTGCATTCCCCGTCACGCTCAGGGAATTCTGGGTACCCGAGCATGCTGCCACTGAGGAAAGAGAGGCCATTAGGAAAAGGTACCAGTCTGCTGCATGTCATCGAAAGGAATACCAAGGCAACCGACCACAGGTTCTAAGCAGATGTTCTAAGCAGATGTTCAGCTCTGCGCTACTGATTGAATAGTCTGTCTTTAATAATGAATCTCTAAATGTTCTGACAGAGGAATGAGGATGAACGTGAGTGCTCATATTTAAGGGGCAGTGCGCTGTCTGTAGGTTTTTAAATTATTTCAACATTAGTGTACGTGTTCTAGTTGACCCGACAGCTTTTCTTATGAGCAATGAAGAATATTTTAGATATTTCAGATATTTCTGAAGGCCTGTCTGCTTTACAATGGAAGTTTATGGTCTATAGCAAGAAAATACACTTCAAGTAATTGAACATTTTGCTTCAGAGTCACTACAAGTGTTTTTTATTTATTTATTTATTTTATTTTTTTATTTGCTTTAGACCGCAAACTGCAAATGCCCACTTACCAGTCACTGTAACATTGTCAGGTCATCAGACCCGTAAATTACATTTATTTAGCAGACGCTTTTATCCAAAGCGACGTACAAAAGTGCATTTTGTGGTCATAGACAACGGCAAAACACAGGTTCACAGGTAAATGTCTAAAGATCCTTCAGTACCAACAAAACCTGTCTGGCCCAGCGGTGTCAAACACAATAAAAATCCTGCAGGACTGCAGTGACTGCAGGCATTTGTGGTTTCCTTTCCATTAGTAGCTAACAAAGGCCTTGAGAACAAGGTGTCTGGATTCTTTAGCCAATCAATGACTCAAATGAATCAGTGAAGCAGAAGCACAACAAAAACCAGCAGTCACTGTGGCCCTCCAGTAGTGGATTCTGACACTTGTAACCTAGGCCAATCAAAAACATACAGTAAAACTGTAATAATATTTAAATACCTTGGGAATCTATTACTTTAACTGATGGAAAAGACATCTCTCAGTTCAACGCATGTTTATAGAATAATATACACAGTAAAATGTTCAGTGTTAAATCAACTCTTACAGAGTACATATGGTCCCTATTGGACATTTAACACTGGACATATTAACACTGGACATTTTACTGTGTATAAGAAAATGTGCAGAGAGCAGGAAATGTTTCAGCACACTCACACAACTGTTTCTCCCCAAAATGGCCTTTTATTGCACAACCACAAGATGACACTTCAACCGCACAGGTCTTTGTCAGGTAACTGCACGATAAGATGTCAACTTCCCTTGATTGCGCAATAAAATGTCACATTCAGAGTGTGGGCACAATTTATTCTTCACGTCATTTTCTTTGGAAGACCAAAGGTGGCACAACCACACAAACATGCACACGGGCGGGCACGCACACACACCCACTAACACAATGTTGTCTTTCTGCTTTCTCTCTCTATCACTTCACAGGCTAGTATCCACTCCCTGTGTCCACTGCAACCTACAGCAGGAGCAATCTCTCAATAGCTGAACTCATAACGGCTGTACCAGAGGTCCAGTCTATGAAACCATGCCAGAAGAGCCAGTTCTATTCTACTTCATCCAATTCAGGAAACAAATCAAATTTAAAGTCATGAACTATAAACTGCCCATTATGTGCAACGGGGATTTTATTTTTCCAGTTGACTTTCCATTCATTTCCTGAAATGAGTGACTGCAATGGCACATATCCAGACACTCAAAATAGGCTGTTATGTATGTCACCTTGACCTGGATCGCCTCCCCCCCCCGCCTACAGGTGCATAAGCGGAGAGGAATGAGCGGGGTGTGTGTGTGGCAGTGGGCTCTGAAGCATGGACTTTCCGGTCATTGTGTAACTTTTCACTTAAAGGGTGGCCAACCCTGTAAGGCAGGTTTCAACACCCCCCCCCCCCCCCCCCCAACGCCCCCTCCAAAAAAAATTTTTTTTGCAGTTTGTCTCAACTGAGAAAAATTCCCCTGCAGAAGGGGTTCCAGCCCCGTGCTTCTGCTTTTGTTTTTTTGTGCTCTCAGTTCCTGGTTGATGAAATCGTTGTGCATCTGTTATCTCTTTGTGGCCATCAGCTTTTTTTTTTCTTGGTGCATTTTGGGTGCCATGACACACAGAGCCAAGACAATGAGACAATCGTTAAAAAAATGAATCTGACAACCACACACACACACACGCAAGCACACACACCCAGGTTGTAGGTTCGATTCACAGGTGGGCCATTGTAACCTTGACCTTGTAACCTGCACTCCTTCAAAGGTTCCTCTGAATAAATAGATTGTATATAAAGAATGTAAACTGTGCAAGTTGCACTGGATAAGAGCGTCTGCCAAATGGCTAAAATGTAGTTAAACACACACACACACACACACACACACACAAAACCACAAGTCCACAAACAGACAGTAAGACAAACAGATTCAAATCACTAATCAGGGTACTTAGAGCGCAGGAGATTGTACAGAAAAACAAATCAGGGTAAGAGTCCAGTGACCTGCCACTGCAAGAGGACAGTAAAAGTGAGATAATGAGAGCTTTATGAGACTTTTATTGTGGTGTTTTCAGACCATTTTATTGTGGTGTTGACACAGCATTCTCTGTCTCCATAACAATTCAAATCTGCCTCAATCACAATCTGTGCTTGTTTGCTCATCTAATAAACGGTGACATTTGATACGGCCACAGATGTTCAAACAACAACGCTGTTTTATGAATCACAAATTCTATTGGTTAAAGGGAAATAACTACATACACAGCATTTGTTTTTGTTTTTTTGTAAAATGCACAGTAAATGAAATAATTAGGCCTTATTGCATAAATGGCTGAGTGTAACAAGATGCAGCCTGATTATTTTATTTCAAGTGCACAGTCTGCAAAAAGCCATTAATCATTTGCTTGTGTGCTAGTTTTAGCTTGTGGCTATATTTGCACTATTTAAAGGATTTTTGCCCAGCACCAGTGATATACACATATGCACAATGGCAAATGTCAGTTTCAACTAAAAAATTTACTGCATCTCAAAAATGGGTCCATATTCTCGAAACCCTGAAACTTTTAACCCTATGTACGTTTTTTGGAATGCATTTTCAAGATTCTAAGTCTAGAACTCCATTTCTTACTATCACCAGTAATGATTGTTCAGTTAAGAACATTCTCATCACATAGCTGTGATCTCGCACCTTAAAGGATAAAAAGGAAAGGCAATGGTCCCTGCTCTCCTCTTGCCATCTCGACAATGAATAATTGTGCACATTTGCTAATACTGGAAAAAATCTAAATGCAAATCCCTTTCTCTGCCTTCCTTTTTCTTTTCCCTCTATCGCTGATTGACTCTGTTTTCCCCCGATCCTGCTTCCAGGATCCAGATGGTGGTATTTATTGAATAACCGCCTGATGGAAAGGGTGCAGGGGACTGTGGGAATGTGAGGCGCGCAAGCACAACATTTTATACTTATGAAAGTCAAGAGAAAAACGCGATGGGTTCTTCAAGACACTTATCTGCATACATATTTCATACATATCGTACATATTTGCACTGTTCCTAACTGAGTTGGGCACCGTGTGCTTTTAATAACACAGCAGGAATATAAAAAAGTCAAGGGCCAAAAAAAAGGGCGAGAATTATGTGAGAAATGCCACAGTGGTCACCACGATGGGCCTGCGGAGCCAGCTGGGGCCCGGGGCAGGGGTGCTCTTACGAGGAGGAAGCAGGGGCTCTGTCCCCTGGAACAGAGCAGGGCATTGTGAGGACATTCTGAGGGGTGTGCTGACTGGGAGTATGGACAGTGCAGGACCTGGCGTGTGCGTGTGTGTGTGTGTGTGTGCTCGTGTGTGACGGTGCACGTGAGACTGTGTGGATGTATTCATGTATACGTTTGTAAATATGTACGCTTGTGTGAGTATGTATAAGAATGCATGTGATTATGTACGTATGCACGTATACATATGTATGTGCGTAAGTATGTCTGTATGAGAATGTGTGTGTGTGGGGGAGGGGTGGGGGGGGGCGCAAGGCTGACATCAGAACAGTGAACAAAGGGCCATGTGTTAGAGAGTCAGTGACTGTTGGGAGACATCACTACACACACACACACACACACGCACATATGCACGCACACGCACACACACATGCACATGCACACACACACACACATACACATACATGCATGCATGCACACACACACGCAAACATACATGCACGCACAGACACGCATGTACAGACACACACACACATGCACGGATACACATACACATGCATGCAGACACACACACATGCACGCACGCACACATCTTTCACACAGCCTCCTTAGACTGATATCCCTTAAACTCCCATCAGTGAAATGCACTGCTCTTATGCCACATTTCTGAAAGCCAGGACAGTGAACCACAGCACCAAAATGACAAAGCGTTAAGCATAATACCCACAATGCACCACCACCAATATAGACATGCAATGATAAACACAGGCACCACCCTGCACTAAGGACTAGCACTGATAGACCCTTCCTAATGGCAATTACATGAGCACAGTCACATAAATACACACTACCGGATTAAAAACACTACTGTACAGAGAGTCTGTATTGTATTTACCAGTGCACAAAGCACCAGTATACTGAACTATATTAAAATCCAGACCCGGCCCCTACTCTATAATCTTTATTCACTTG